>NC_055703.1:17070560-17372345 GCF_017639745.1 Melanotaenia boesemani
TTAAGACTTCATTCTAGAAAGCTTAAATCATCACAAGAGCCAGTTTAAGTTTAAAGAGAAAAAAAGCACAAAGATGAAGAAAGGTTCATAAAAATAAAATGAAATTCAACTATGTTCCTTTTTTGTATCCTTTAAGTCACCACTTTTCATAAAACCCTGCAGCAACAGATCCGTGCCACCAATACCTTGAGGCTTGTATTCAGTCAGCATAAAAGAAAAAATGTATTTTAAAAGTATTTTTATATGTTTATATGTATTTACGTAAGTGATTGAAGATTTATCTGCACTATGGAATGAAGTAACTGGCATGAACTTGCTGTATGATGCTGTCTTACCATGTAATTGCTGCACCACAAGCCCAATGGTGAATTTTTAGAGATAGACTACTCTGAGTTCCAGAGTTACACACCAAAAATTTTACATCTTGTGAAATTTAACTTTTTGCAAACTCCACTGACTCAGCATCTCACTAGTAAATGCTCCACTTGGTTCACTCCACAGCAGCATGTCCTTATGTTTTCTGCCTGCAGTGTAAGACTGGAAAGTTTATCAAACCTTTTGTTGTTGTTGATAAAACAAGAGCCTGCTGACACTATCTTTGCTTAAATATAATGCCTTTGGGTATCACATGTTTAAAATGTAACAAGCTTTAGTTGAATTAAGTTTATTCATGATAAAAAGTGCAATAACCACTGATCTGCATGCTGCATTTTCCCCCATTTTTAAGCAATACATATATTTCTGATCTTAAAAGTCTTTCTGATTCATTTTGATGCTTCCATTATGGACTATGGAGCTGTCATTGCCCTGCAGTGTCTCTAGGCTGAAAAACTACACTTCACTTCACTTTTTTTTCTTTTTTTTTTTTCCCCAGCCAGGGGCATTATGTGACAGCTGTGCTTTGCTTAATGGCATTGTGTTGCATGTTAGCAACTGCATATCGACATGCTGGATATCAAACTGACTGTTACTGGCTGGAGAGAGCTCGGAGAAGAGATGGGATGCAATGAATGGCAAATTAGCGTTCCTCAGGTGGCCCAAAAGTACAAAAATCTGAAAGTTCAGTAGTGCTGCTTTAAAAGCCTCCCAATCCACTCAGAAACTCATTCAACATTTGAGCACATCCTGTAATTTCCTCTTTTCTGTGTTGTTATAGCTACAGAAAAGTGGCTTTGTTCTGAATTTATTAGCTCTCCAAATACTTACAAAGCCATTCAGATTTACTGATTTTGTTCTTAGTCCCTGTTGTTTGCTATAAAAGAATAATAAAAGAAATTTGAAAATAACACGAGATGGACAAAGCTATAAAAAAACACATTAAAAATAATAACAATTTCACATCTTGTTTTAAAAAACTAAAAGTATGGTGTGGTGAAATGATGTCATTATAAAAAATTTTAATGCCAGACTGAATCAGTGTTCTTCAGTTAAAATTTGATGGTAAAAGTGTTTACAAAGAAATAAAAAGAAAAGAAAAACTGATTAGAGCTGCTTTGAAAATAATCACTGATTCAAGAGTTGCAGTGGACAGCTCTTGTTTTCAAAATAGTAAACCTAATTAACAGGTGTTATTGAAATATCAATGTCAAAATATACATATTAAGATACTTGAATTAACTAAATTATTTTCTTTTCATTTTCTTTAATTTTGCTACAAGACCTTTGTCTCCACAGGCCAATTGGAGACACGTTCCAACACAGTTAACCAACAACAAATGACAGATAAAAATCAGCCACAGCTTGTAATCTTCTTCCTTTACTTTTTGGCTGTTCCCTTCAGGGGTTGCCATGGCAAATCATCTGCTCCCATCTAAATGTGCCCTCTACATCCGTTTCTATTACAACAACTAACATCATGTCCTCTTTTACTACATCTATAAATCTCATCTTCGGTCTTCCTTTGGACCTCCTGCCAAGTAGTATCAACCTCAGCATCCTTCTACTGACATATTCACTATTGCTCCCCGTACAGGGTTTAACCATCTAACTCAACTTGACTTTGTCATGACCACACAATACATCCACCTTTTTCCTCTGTATCATGTCAACTATCTCTACATTCAACATTTAAAATTCCTACTTTCTCTGCCTTTGGACACGCCTTCCTCTTCTTCTTCAGCTAATAGAGGCCCAATTTCCACCAGCACCCTAAAGGTTAACAGCACAGATGGTGACTGTTGTTTACCCAGGCCTTGACTGATCTGGTATAAAAGACATCCAACTGATTCAGATATTTGGTTTGGCACTGGATGTATGTCAAAAACCCTTCTGAACACAATCCACTGCATTTATGCCGGCTTGAGACCAGCAGAAGGAAGACACTTGTGTCTTGTGCCACCTTGGGGAGGCATTCCCAAGCTTGTATTGCAATGGTGACATTAAATGTCTGCAAAAGAACTTAACTATAATTTAAAGAGTCACATTTTTAAAGACTGGTACGGGAAAATAATGCTGTTTTCACCTGCTATGAAACTGAATGAGTCGCTTTCTGATGCTCTTTTTGTTTCAGCAAATACTTCACACAATGGAAAAGGAAGCTAACGTTGCATGTTAGGAGGAAAAGCCATGCTGGTTGGAGTGAGGACAGAATCAAGGCCTGTTTCATGTATCCTCAGTAGTATAAATGGAAATATAAATGGACCAGACAATACAAACAGGAGTCACAAACAGCAGACAGAGAACTCACTCTGTCCTTTTTAACAAGCTTTTGTTTCAAAAGAACAAAAAAGAAAAGAGGGGGCTGAAAATGAGAATAAAAGATGTGGGAATTTTCAGCTGCTCAGAAACATAATATTTACCAAACTTAAGATGACATAATTTTCAGCCTGCAGTGACAGAGACTAAGTTGTTTTGCTCTCAGCTCACAGTACTTTTAATTAGAGCTGGAGAAGGAGCAGACCCCCTTTTTTATTTGCTACTCTGACCTCATTGTAAAAGTAAGTTATGAACTCAGTCTGCTGTGTCTTGCAATTATTTCATACTGTTGGCACAAGGAAAAGTGACACTTTAACCTGAGAAAACGCTGCAGGAGGGAAATGCGAGGTCATTGTGCGAGAGTCAAAAATCCTTTTTTTTTTTTTTTTCCTTTGAAACCATCTGTGGCTACATTTTTGTTATCGCTGTTTAAAGGGATTGTGTCATAACAGAAAATGTGAAATATAATCCTCAGTGTTTCATTTCCTTTCACAAGAAAATCAGGAGGACAAGAAATGAAAGGCAGACATGATATGGTGATCGAGTTTTACCATACAAATGAAAGCTTAAAAAAAAGCCAAGAAAATGCTGTGGAAGTCTTTAAACTCAGTTCTTGTTGATCTCACCTGCTTTTAAAAAGTAAACACATGCCTGGTTGTTTTACATGTTTTGCACACACATGCACACACACATAATCTGGAGCAGTAAAATAAGGATATATTTAAACAAACTAATTTCCAGGTAATCAGGTCAGGCCAAGAGAAGCCCTTCTCCATATCCCAATTCTGTCATCAGCTAAAATCCTTTGATGACATGAATGCCCAAAAAAGCCTTCATGATGAAGAAACAGAGGTGGAAAAGCAGGGATAGCTTCAGACATCATTAACTGAAGGACAGCAGGGTATTTTCTTACCATTAAACACTGACAGTGATTGCCACTGACTTTCCTTTCAGACCGTGTGTGAGGTCTGATTCGCATTTAACATTTCCTATGAGTCATTATGGTATGTACTCTGGCAACAGCATGTACCAATGTGCTTTTCACAGACAAGTGTGGTTGTGTAAATAAATGTACTGTTCTCTACATCTTGTGACAAATCCTCACATATGTAGCAGATTATAAAACATATTAGCTCACAAATGACAACAACTAATTATTCATTTGGTTATATTATAGGGAATTATCGAGAAGAGATCTGTAATTTCTCTGACAGCTTTTACACATTTTTAAATCCAGCAGAATAATCCACTTTATTCTTTTTATTTGCTCCTTTTCTTTGATCAGGCGATAAAAAAAATTACAATCTTGATAACCCCCCCCCCAAAAAAAACAATTAGGGTAATTAGAAACAAGATTGAAACTATAGATCAGGCAGTGTTACTTGTTCAGACACAAATATTAAATTTAGTTAAATTCAGTTCATGCTTGATTGCTTAGCGCAACCATCAGCTAAAAGATCCAGCATCTGAACTTTATTATCATGACACAGTGAAACCTTCGTCAGACATCTGTGTGTTACTTTCAATGACAAGAGGAAAAAAATCAAACATTTCAGAAGATCAGCTAGTTTTAATCAAACCCCAGCTGAGTGACGCTATGTGTGTGAGGAAAATGAAGGCCAGTGATGAAAAAGTCCCCCCAAACTCTCTTTGTGAGTTTCCACGATTGTGACCAGACAAACTCTTTGATGCAGTGCATCCTATCACAGCTTGTTCATAGATGTAGATTTTGTAGTCGCCCACTGGTTTGTGGATTTATTTTCTGAAGCTTGTAACTTCAGCATTTTGGATGTTGCCATATTGTCTTTTGAAACATCACAAAATACTAATGTACATTAGGAAGAAGCTTGTTTACTCTTAGATGTTTGTTCTTCCTCTAGAGTCTATTGTTTCCATTGTTTTTGAAGTGTTGAGTGAGAGTGTGTTGTTTCACTGTTTTTGGCAGTACTGAGTCAAATACTGGTGAACTCATCTGAGTACTTCAATTTTTTTGAGAGGGTGGAGATCTATATTCATGTCTGGGAATGATAGTAGACCCTGATAGTTTGTCTGTGCTGGGAGTCAGAAGTTGCGATGTAATGTTACACAAATAAATCTGTCTTTGAGCGCCTCTTAGGTTCCTTACATCAAAACTTTGAATTTGTAGCTTTATTTTAAGAATATCTTATTTGTTAGAAACTTTGGTTTTTTTCTTCCTCCATGAACAATGATTTAGTTGAGACTCTTTTACCTGAATATATATATATACATATACACCTATATATATATACTTATATATATATGTATATATATATATATACAGTTTAGTGCAAGTGCGACAAAATTGCACTTTATTTAATATGGTATAAAATTGGTCATAATCCAGAAGTTGAGAATTTCATATCTAACTAACACCACAGTACTCAACTGATACTGAGCTCATATGACAGTATTTTCCAGACCTTGGGCATTTAAAGCTCATTAAATCACCTCAACTGCTGTTGTTGAATGCCAAGTTGCTCAAATTTTCTATTACTTCATTATTATGCTCCACCTCTCCAGCAGATACAAATACATCATCGGAAAATCTCTGCCAGTGGAAGTTAGTGCCAGGAGCGCCGTTTCTTGATAATCAAAGCAAAAAGTCGGCAGGGGTATCTCACATTTGACAAGTTTATTGTTTTGGAAGTATTTTTTTTCTATCAATCTTCAGACATGGTCTCCCTGTTGTTAAGTTTAAAGATATGATTTCATCATTATTAGTAAAGGTAGTAAAATAAATCTAATATTATTGTACTTCTCCAAAACACAGTAAAACAAATCCTATGATCAGCTATATTAAAAAAAAGTGCAGACATAGCAAAGTCTATGCAAACAATAACTAAATGTACTTAATTTGTTGTTATATATCTACATATATAGGCATTTCAGCATTGTAGATTCTTTTCAAATATGGCTTAAAACAAAGAATATTATAATTACTTTATCTTAAGGAAGTAGAATTAAGTTGCAAGTAGAAAAAGATTTTGAAACCTTCTCTAAGTATATCTTTCCTGTATCAGCTTTTTAAAACTGACCCAAGATTTACAACTCCAAATAATTAGGTGTACAGGTGTACTTTTCACAGTTATTTGTATCATTTTTTTGCACAAAGCTAAAAGCAGCATTTAACATATCTCTGATAAATCTTTGTCTGAAACATTCTTATCATTATTCTGAACTGAGCTGTTATAGTTAACCATATTAATGTTATCTTCAAATATAGTTGTGTGACACACTATATAAACTAGTTCCATCCTGTTCAGTCAGAGGCTTCTACGACTGTGCTGTAACATTGAACTGTAAAATGGGTCACTCCTTCCCACAATAATATGTCTACACAATGACATTATATAACAACTAATGAGTAAATATTCATTTTGATTCTTTATGCTGCAAAATTACATCAAAATTCTGGATTAAAAAATTCAATTCAATTAAATTCAATTACCCATTAAAGAGCAATGTTTCACTGTAAGGTCTACACATAGTATTCCACCAGGAACATTATGTTCACTCAGACATATTTGACTGGACAAGACTGTTAAATTGGTGCTGAAACTTTTGAAAATTAGATGGGAAATCACATCAAATATTGTGCATATCGTGAAAACAAGTGAAGTTGTCATAATAGCTAGATTGTAAACACATAAGAAAATGCCAGATCAGCTTGCCTAACATAATGCAGACATGCCTCAGTTTGGAAGTGTGTCATAGAAACTGTTTGGGTTCATTATGGCTTTCTCTCGCTCATTTATGGACCTGAGAAAATGCGACCAGCTGATTTATTCTTTGTTGCTCATTGTGTTAGATGAAGGTGGGATATGTGCGTACTCAGCTGGAATTTATCTCCACGTGTCTTTGGGTAATTCTCAGCTGCTGTGAACCGTCAAGGCCAATCAGACTTGGCCGTCTGACTTTGGTAAACACATTCTAATTGCAAATAATTATTAGCATTTGTTTTAACCTCCTAGATGGCCATACAGGTGAAAAAGTACAACTCAGACAGTGCTGGGTATATTAGTTTCCAAAAATCTGACTAAACTGTCTTATTCATAACAGGTTGTTCTGAACATGTCAAATGCAGCTGAACCTACAATAACAAAACGTGAAGAATTGTTTGGAAGAAGTTTAACATATTTCTCTTTTTTATCAACTTGTCTCTATTTTCCTGTGTCTTTTGCACACATTTTCACCGACTTTTTTAGTTTTGAATGCTACGTTTTGTGTCAGGTAGTGAGGAAAACAGAGGGAAAGCACCACAGCATGCACAAAATATTTAGAATTTACAGTTGCAAGTTTGAGCAAATCAGTCTGATTCTCGTGCTCACAAATGATGTTACTACATATCATATGACAGCAATTGGAAAACACTTCAGGAACAAGATTTATAAATACACAGAAGAATACTGACAGCTGTGGAGTCAACAATTACACAACGACTTTTGTGTGCAGGCAAATGCTCTCCATGTGCATGCAAAGAGAACACAAACAATGCAAATGCAAAAATGTGCAAGCAAATTTTCATTGACTTGATGATCTGAAGTGAAATTTGATCCAAAATTCTTTGCCGTCAAATGTCATATAAATTTAGAACTAAGGATTGAGACTATGCATTGCTGTCCTCCCCTTAGGCATGTGCAGTGCACCACTAAATCCTGATTTTTGAAAAAGGAAAAGGACAAACATCACATCTTGAAAAGCCATTTCATAGCACAGAGAACTCATACATGGAAAATTCAGAATGCTGTTTCCTCTTGAGCCATCCAAGGCAATATTTTATTCTGTTTCTTATTAATCACTCTGCATAAAAAATATTTAAAAAAAAACACCTAAACATTCTCAACAGCAGAGCCAGGAGATGTTGTGAAAGAGCAAGACGAGCTTTTCTCAGACTGATTGGCTGCAGCTCTGGATGGAAAAGTCTCATCACAGCAGGAGCTGCCTGCACTGGCTGGCTGAGGCAAGACGATGGCCAACAAACAGAAGCACAAGGGAAAGACAGACTCAACATATGATCTTTATAGACATTGTTGGTGTTACTTCACATTGACTAGACTCTTACGATATGTTTTATCGCATGCAGAAATACAAGATTAGGTAATCTTGACAATGAGAGTCCCAGTTCATATAAAGTAGCAGTTATTGGTAGTTTCATAATAACATTGGATAAATCTGATAAATGTGATGCCGAACGTGCCAGTGACAGTGATGACCCTACACTTATCTATGTAATAACTTCTACTTTAACCAGTATTCACATAACCTGTGTCAACCAGCAACAGCAGCTGCTGCTCTGGTTAAACTCTGAATGAAGTCTGCTGAGCCTGAAAACAGCAGAACCATCAAGGCTTGGGACCAACTGGACAAAACTAATCATGAATTATATAACACTGCTTCCTCAGGAAACCAACAGACTGTGATGAAAAGAGTACTCTTAAAAATAAGTTCTTTTCAACATGTTGGGGTTATATTATAGTAGTATAAGTAAAGTTGTGGAAACTTGCAGTACAAGGAACAAGATCAAACTGTAAAAAAAATTATGTTTTGAAAACATATTTGGACATGGAGCTGGAATACAAAAGTTACATCAGTTAGGAAACATGGGAGCAGGTTGAGCAGAGCATAGTATTTAAGAGACACCATCACTACAGTAACTACACAATATGGTGGCAATTTTGTTGTTTAACATTTTCAATAAAGAGATATCAGATGACAGTCTGGAACAAAATATAGTGATGTGCAAAAGGTTTATATATTTGATTTGTCAATTTAAATCTGATGGAGCACCCTGGTGGAATAATGACTTGAACAAAGGAAAGAGATGAGAACAGGACACAGCAGAATCTTGATGCCTGTGGTGGAGATAACTTAACCAGAGGAATTAACAGGTGGATGAACTGCATCTCAAGAGGGAGAAGAAGGTTGCGCAAAGATAGCCTGTATGGGGAATAACAGAAAATAAATTAGATTTTAAAACAAAAAAGAAGAAAAGAGGAAAAACAAAAAATCATGGATCAGTCTAGTATCAACATAGTTAAGAATGAGGCAAGTTTGATGTGGTCATGGGAAAATGGAGGGTCCAGATGTGATGGAAAGCTCTTTCTTAGTGAGCTAATGCCAAAAGATTTAGTTCTGAGTTTTGATAAGATTTTTAAATTGTGCTTTAGAATGAAGACTGTTATGCATCATAATTACCATTTATTTAACCATGTCCTTACTGTTTCTGTTTTGTTTTTTGTTTGTTTGTTTGTTGTTGTTTTTTTTTTGTTTTGCTTTGTTTTTTATTTATTTATTTATTTATTTTCCTTGTTTTTTGTGCTTTTTATTGGTAATAAAAAGCAACTGCATTGCCTGCACATTGTCAAATGTCTCCAAGCAGATATGAAGATGTGCATAATATCATTGTATACCGTGTTTGCATGTGTGTGCACATGTGTTGACTGTAACCCCCGCAGAGTACTGAAGCCTTTCATGGTGCTGCGGTTGGTAAACGACTGCGGCAGATGTGTGAGGATGAGGTCACTCACGTGCTGCCTAAAAGACTTTCACTTCACATGGATAGAGAGCAGCAGAGGGAGGATTGGGGGGTGTAACAGAGAAACAGAGTTAGAGCATAGGAGACAACAGTGTTAGTTGTTAGTTTAAATTATCCTGCCTTAGTGAGAGTTTGTACAGCATTTTGGATGCAAGAAACTGCTTTTAAATAGTTGGTGAGTATTTCTTTTGAAAATAAGGAAAGAAATTAAAAAATGAAAGAATGAGGAGAGAAAGCAGTGGCCTTGAAATTGAGTCAAGATGGATATTTTAAAAGATTAAGCACCGGCAAGAAAGTGGCTGAGTGTGAAATTAGTTGGGACAATGGGAAGAATCTTTTGAGGGCCTCTCTACAGCTTTTGACCCAACTGCTGGTACGACTGCCAATATTGCATCTGTTTCTGAATACAGCAGCGACGATGGAAAATCCCCTGGCGGGAAGAATCTCCATCTCACACACACAGACACACATACATGAACGGAAACATGGACATTAACTCTGTGGCTCTGGCTTCTCTGATAGACTGTAACAGTCACTAACTTTGACCTCTGCTTCCAAAATTTGCTCCCTGCATGAAACTTAAATTCAGCAAGGCCTCATTTTACACCAGATTCTCTCTGGCCTCACATCTTTTTCCTCCCTTTTCCGAAAGCAAGCAACTCTTCATGCCACATTTGAGGGTTGCAAATTGATCCACAGTCACAGGCTGGTTCTTGTTACGGAGCTGCAGTTCAGACGTTATAACTCATTTTGTCTTATTTAGTCAGCATTTTAAACAGAAGTCACATTTGTCATCTATGGCAGAAGAAAGACTTACAAGCCTTTAAGGGAAAAGACTCTTTTTCAATCTCTCTGGACAAGAAGCTAAAAGAAAAAAAGTTTGACCTCTAGTTTTTCCTTGTGTTGTGACTGGTCATTCTTTCCGTACTACTTTCTGCTCCTAGTTTTCCTCATGGAGATGTGTGTAGACAGACCAATGAAATACAGCAGACGGGAATAATAAATTGATTCTGATGGAATCTTGAAAAAAAATACAGACAATTGTCTCTTCTGTCTAGCATCTATCATTACATATGACAAATGAAGTCCACAAGGAGAAGTTTGCTATGATGATTGAATCCCTCAGTATATCAGGGCTTTAGATATTCAATTGATGCTTCAAAGGTTTGGGGGATTGTTGTCAAAACCACTGGATGTCAAATTAAAATGGAGTTGGTGTTTCACCAATTGCCACTGTTCTGTTCTTTATTTCTGCTTCAAATGAATTAAGCTTGTATGACATGTGTATGTCAAAAAGCAAAATCATCCAACTGCAGCTTTTTGGGGGAAAAAAATCACTCAAGCGTTAGATGAGAATGCTGCCACTATAAAACTGTGGCAACATAATCCAACAAGCAAATGTTTATGTTGAAGCAAAAGTGTTTATTTTTTGCCACTGATGGGCTCAGGTTATCTTTCTTGCAGATATAACCAATCAGGCATAACTGTATGATCTAACGGTATTTTTCTCTCCATCTTGCTGCCAAAATAATCCTGACCCATTGAGGGATGCACTCAGCTAGACCCCTGAAGTTGTGCTGTGGTATCAGGCACCAAGATGTTTGCAGCAGATTCTCTAAGTCCCACAAGTTGAGAAGTGGGGCCTCCATGGATTGGATTTTTTTGTCCAGTACATCCCACAGATGCTTGATTGGATTGAGACCTGGGGAGTTTGGAGGCCAAGTCAACATCCCAAACCTGCAATTGTTCTCCTTAAACTATTCCTGAGCACATTTTTCTTTGTGGCAAGGTGCATTATTCTGATGAAAGGGGCCACAGCTAGGGAATACTGTTTCCCTTAAAGGGTGTACATGGTCTGCAACAATGCTTACCTTACCCATACCTTGCACCCCATAGCCTTGGCTAGCCATGTGTCTGTCATCAGTTCATTACTGTTCCTTCCATTTTTGGTAGATACCAACCACTGCAAAAAGAGAACACCCCACAAGAGATGCAGTTATCTAGCCATCAAACTTTTTACCCTTGTCAAACTCATTCAAATCCTTACAATTGCAGACTTCCAGCACATCGGTTTTATAATCAGTGTCATTCACTTGATCTTATCTGGACTAGAGCCCCCTGCAGAGGTAGCAGCATGAGATGTGTGCAGTACAGAAGATATTTGCACACTCCAGGATGAACGAATCCTGACATGTAGCATGTACCAAAATTACACGGAGAAACTCAACTAAAACTCATTGCTATCCAAATTAAACACAACTCAAACCCCAAGCAGTTGTCTGGAAATGTAACAAAAACATGACAGTAGCACTGTCCATTTCAGAGCTTCTACTATTTTTCTGCACTTCAAGCAAACTACACAAATGACACAAGTGTCATATGAAAGCAGAGACTGCTGATCACAAAGATACCTTTCATTACTTTGGGACAAGAACTCTATAATTTAGCAGCCAAAGAGTAGCAAAGAAAATAATCTCTAAGTCATATATCATGTCTTACTTTTACTGTTTCATGGTCAAAAGTTTTATTCCGCCTGAAACAAAAGTCTGCTAATGTGTTCACCTATGATTCTGCGTTTTTTTGTAAAGACTCATGAAGGTCCTGGTAGTTTATGTGAAGATGAAGGGGGTTTATAGTGAAGTATTTACTCTTCCTGTGATACACACTTCTTCGTTGGATCCTCATGGTGTTGCTAAAGTGCATTTGGAGACTATCCCTCAGTCCTCCTGACTGATGATTGATAGAGGTGCAGATTATCAACGTCGGCTAATGAGCTCCTGAGATTTTACCTGCAACACCTCTATTAAAACATCAGCAAAACTGCTCAGGATAGCTTTCTTTTTTAGTCAGAGATTACTAATTCTCACATGAAGTGGGTTGCTATCCCCTGGCTTTCAATTAAAGTAATATGGTTCTATTTTAGGAGATAACCATTAAACATTTGTGTTTCAGGTGAAATTACTCTGACACAGTCTTGATTTTGACATCTAGCTAAGAAAGAAGGGAAAAAAGAAAAAAAGACTTGTGTTTACATCTTCCCTACTTTTGACTCGACCCACTTTAGTTGTGGCTGGTTATGACCATTATCACTCAAATAAGAAGAAAACTTACAGCCAGTCATATTTTATTCTGCAGAAAAATGCTATTCCAAATGCACAGACACCTGCTACTCATGTACTGAGGGGTAAATTCTTTATTAGCTTAAGTTATTTTGTCGACTTGGCATCCGTACTCTCAAATGCATAGCAGGATAACATCACAAACATATTTCCTTTGACATGGGCAATTGCTCACAATTGCACTGCAGTGATTTAATGGTAACTGGTGAGAAAACTAACACTGTGCTGATTCCAAACATTTTTGTTCATGCAATCATTTAGAACATAAAAGATGAAAAATAGGACTCATGCCTTTAAAAAAAAAAAAACATTTTTTATTCTACACCTTATTACAGCTTAATTCCACACAGTTTTCTCTGTTACATTAAGTTGATAAAAAAAAGCTGAGTGAAAAGGGAGAAGCATAAAAATAGAACTTGAGAGAAAAGCTTAAATCCTACATTCACAGTGTCACATAAAAACCTTGTAAACACCACAAAAAAATACCTTTGCTGTACATTTGGATGAAAACAGGAGTGTAACAACTAACAAACACTAAAACATTTAATAAATGACAAACTTCTTGAGCAGCACAGCATATTGTCAGACAAAAATAAATGTTATGTTCTATACTTATTGGGTTTTCACATTTTTTTTTTTTAATGCTCATCGTTATTTATGAAGAAAACAGAGTAAAGACATAGAAGTAAATGAGCACATATGTGTCATGAGGACACAGGCCTGCTTGGTTACATTTTGAATCAGGAGACATGGTGAATTTACTTTTTTTTTTTATTTCTCTTCCATGCTCATCTGTCGAAGCTCCTGTCTTTCAGCCAGTTTCTTATGAGGAGACTTTGCTTAATTCTATCTCCTGGGACTAAAACTGTGTGCTGCAGCTGTTAACACAGCCAGCTTTCCATGGTGCATTTCTAAAGGTTAAGGAGGAAAAAAATGCAGACACAGCTCAGTGTATTCAAACTGCTAATAGAACCAATCTTATTCTGCTTTACTACATGAATAAACAGAGTTTTGATCCAGATGGAACTAATGAAATTCAAAGCTACATGGTCAGAAACGTTGAATTCACGTCTCAGAGCACAACTGCTTTTCTTTGTTGTTTCACATTAGACTCAATGTACGTTGTGAATATCTTAACAGAAAACATTTCACACATTAATTTGGCATCAATCAATGATCTGCTTGTGAAAAGAAATGGGGTAAGTATGACTTAAATATATCTTTCCAAGATATTTCCCTTAGGAGCTACCATTTCTGTCAATCTGATATTTTAAATATAAAGCCCTTTTTCAACTCTGGGTGAGGTCCTTTGTGATCTTTTACATGAAATGTTCTCTGATTGACATAAGCCACCCAGGGAGTTGAATTTAAGGAGTAAAGCCAATTTTTCCAAGTTAAAAATGATAGATTAGTCCTCAGTAATCCACACAAATATGCTAACAGTGACTTCTTGCTTTAGTCTTCATTTTGTCCAAGTGTCACAACTGTAAGATTATTCTGTAATAGCTCAGTTTTAGCTGAGCCATAAATCTGAGAGTACTAAAGAGTCCATAAGAGATCATAAGAGGTCAACATGCAGTTGGAACCAAAACTGAGTCTACTTATGTTGTAATGCTTAGCACACACACGCACAATGATGAAGGTCAATTTCATCTGTAGTGTGAAATGATGTTTTATGCGTCTATGGAATATTTTGTAGTTGCTGATATAAGAGTCCACTTGGTGAGACGTACATCATTTAAAATGTGATCCCTTTGAATCAGGAACAGTTCCATCTCAGGAGGAGGTTGAGTCTGCTGCACACGAAGGCACATTATTGTATTATAATACTCTAGTCTTTGGGTATCGTCCAGTTTCTCTTTGCTTCTATCTCCTCTCCTTTAACATCCTGAACAGGCGGCCAAAAAGGATCTGCTTAATGCTGACTCAAAGCAAAGCAGGAAAGAAGGCAGCCAGATTTTGACAGAAAATTTCTCCACTCTTAAGGGGAGCATTGAATCAAAATCCCATGGGCTTAATTCCAAGACGAATAATACAGAAACAGAGGAAACAGCTTCAGATAAGTATGAAAAGAGAAAATACATGCAAGGAGATAATTTTCAAACAACTTTGAACAGGACATGTGGGTTATAAAGCTTTTCATTTTCAACTTTCAGAAAAGGCTCCTTAAGTATCACTGATTCATAAGCCTGTAAATTCACCCATAAACAGATTAAACTATTGTTCACTTTATGGATACAAGACTCTTGGGCCTACAGTTTGCATCCCTGTGTGAACAACATTTGGAGTGTTTTATTCTCGTAGTGCAAAAGAGACAAGTCAGTTATTTCTGTGTGGATCTATAAAGACTGGATCAACCCAACATAAACCCAAATGACCCCAAGCCTGCAGTGATTTATGACACTCTCCTGCCTGAAGGATGCACACAAGCCTTTACACTCATTGGAGCAAAGAGTGACTGTTACATAACTACAAAGAATTTAACAGACACGGTCACACCCTCTTGCTAATACAATCTTTTCCTCTCTTTTCTTCACTGCACAGGCTTTCTCAGAATATTTTCAGAAATTTACTGTGCACACCTTTACTGTATTCAAGTTCTTCATGGCGTGCTTCCTGTCTGCCAGGTCTTTTAAGCCGCTGTGATGAATCAATCATCACAGACAGGCATTAAAAGTCCCACAGCCTCAGACCTCAGTCTGGTTCCTGGCACTCAGCACCTGGTGGACCGCTCCCTCTCCAAAGCATTCAGACTCAAACGGGTGCTCTGAAACTAGCTTCGTCAGCATCTCTGCCAGGAACAGTAGATGACAAACCCTGGAAAGTTTTACCTTCCTAATGTTGTCACTTCACTTTTCCAATCCAAATGGGACAATGCAAGCTTGTGTAGGGCAAACAGCATAGGGAGTTCACATTAAGGAACAATGCAGGGCAGCTTTGAAGGGTGGAGGCTAGAAATCTGATGAAAGCAGAAAAACATAGACATGACTGAAGAACCCATCATCTCTATTAATAGTCACACATGAAGCAGGCTTAGCTCTTAGCCTAACTTTGTTTCAGTATGCCTTCTTTTTTTAATGTTTGCACAAACTTTTCTCCTTAGTAACCATGTTTTTATGCTTCACATTTGACTTTAACAGTGTTACACCCCCATCCAAAAAAAAAAAGCTATGTGTGTGTTTTGGGGGCACACTTTTACCACTTATGCCTTGACAATGAAATAAAAAAATAAGTCAAATGTGAGTTTCATTGAGCGTTTGTGTGTACCCACAGGAAAAAAAAAAAAACACACCAACAGTGCAGTGAAGACTGTGTTTTCGATTAAATGTGTCTGAAAAAGGCTCAAGAAAAATTAGGAGATGCAGAGGGATAAAAGAGGGCAGATTTTTAAAAGGAAAGACTTTTGCCCAGTATTTTCCACTCGTTTCAAGAGGCTAAAGAAACTCCATCCTGTGTGAGTTCCATCTTTTTTACGAGTTGTAGAAGAGGGAAATACTTTCTGGCACACCCGAACTTTTACAGAGCAAAAGTAGGCCACATTTAGACAAGCCATCATCTTATAAAAAGGGAGACTACTGTTTTTAAAGGTGTCACATATGTGAAATGACTCAAGTTTGTTTGCTTATGTTAACTGTATCTGGAGATATTCTTTTAACCCATAGAAGTACCAAAAGTTCTCTTGAGTCATATTTTAATGTAACACACAAACTGTGTCAATACTGATGCTTTTGCTACTTGGATTGAAACAATTCCAATAAATAAGCAAATTCCACCTGTAAGTCAGTTCTAGTTAGGTTCAAAGCTCATTTTAGTTCAGGCTCCATATCAAAAGATCCTCTGAAAACCAGCTCACTTGTAAGTCTTCACCAATGAAAGGAAGAGCTCTCTGAAGTGTGCCGTTCCCATTTCTGCCAGTCCTAATCACCGGCAGAAGTAGAAGACACCTGACATAGGATGAACCAGCTGGAAACAGTTTGTTTCAATACAGTAAATACTGTCTGTCTAATGTTGAAGATAACCTCCTTTACTGAAGATTAAGATATGTAGGTAGGTTAGAGAATGCAACTTGACAGACTTACTTTAAGTCTCTGCCATAAGTTTAGTTTTTCATGGTGTTTCAGTAAGAGCTAAAACAGAATATCTTGTGAAACACTGCCCCCTTCTGGAAATATAAGAAGAGCTCTGAGTTAAGCCTCAACATTTAATGTTAACATTTTTTCTTTAAACCTGTCCACCGTCATGACAGCACAGTGATGGGCTGGCTGCCACGTTGAGCCGAACACTGAATCTTAGATATTATTCTTTATTTATTTTTGTTGTTTACACATAACTGTTGGATTGGATTGCTGGTAGAAGAATAATAGGGTGAACAGAGGAGAGAAGGTAAGACGAAAAAGGAAAGAAACAAAAAATAAAAAAAACAAAACTGTACAATCAAATCCAAACAGGAAAAAAAAAACAACCAACTGTTCCACCTTTAAAGAAACTGTTCAGTGAACTTCGACATTTTAGTCTTTCTTAATAAGACCAGGGGTCTCATTTATAACCGTTGCGTACGCACAAAATGGGGCCTGAAACTGGCGTACGCCTCTTTTCACGCAAAGGTTGTGATTTATAAAAAACAAACTTGACGTGAAAATGTGCGGTCTTTCACGGCAGCTCTGACCCATGCGTACGCTGGTTTTGGAGGCTGGGGGAATTGGCGACACAGATGGAGAGGTGGGGAATTAACAACACACTGCATCCAGAGTCCTCTTGTGGCAGCGTGGGGTCCTGTCACCATGTCTCCAAGAAAAATAAATCTCCTATCAACATATAATCAATTTGCCACTCACGACACTTACTCTTATTTGTCACGCCACTACTGTGGCTACCAAACAAAATAATTTTTCGACCCTCCACCTCA
Source organism: Melanotaenia boesemani (assembly GCF_017639745.1). NCBI lineage: Eukaryota > Metazoa > Chordata > Actinopteri > Atheriniformes > Melanotaeniidae > Melanotaenia > Melanotaenia boesemani. The sequence goes on from NC_055703.1 coordinate 17,087,836, forward strand.
CTCACTAATGCATCGATTTCTGCCTCTGTGAAGTTGCGTTTTTTGGTTCGCTTCCCTGCGGTTGCCATTGTTCATGGATCACAACATGGAACAGCTGGCTCATTTTAATACACGCTGAGGTAATTTGCATTGACCATTTATGGTGGAAAGTGGGTGTGTAGTGGGCGGAACATGAGCCAAATTCACCTGCGCAAACTTCAAGGACGAGTGTGATTTATAAAGGGGAAATTGCTTGCACCTGTGCGTACGCACGGTTTTATAATTCAGAATATTTTATGGCGTACGCCAACTTCCGGTTTTGGGCGTAAGTACACTTTTAGTAAGAATCCTACGCAGTTTTATAAATGAGACCCCTGGTAGTCTCCACAGAGAATCACAATGAATCCTACCAAACTATAAAGGATGATCAGGAAACGCTTGAGGAACCTGACAGAGCTCAAGGAGTTAGCCAGACCTCAGTAGTCCTCAGTCTTCACTTTGCACTGCAACAACCCTGCTCCATGCTGCAGGGAGACTGCAGGAAAAAAAGGTACTTTTGTCCTGGAGGTATAAACTGCAGGACAACATGACAACTTCTGCACACACATCCCAACCAGTTACAGGTTTTGGCATCACAAGAAAAGGTCCACATGATATTAAGCAGGTGCTTTAGTGCTGCAGCTTACTGATGTGTTTGTGTAGTATGTATGCATGCATGACCATATTTAATATGCAGTTTTTTGTCATCCTGTTGTACAAGTTTCTAACAGCTTTAAAAGCTCATTATTTAGGAGAAACTGAAGAATCAAGAAAAAGCTTAATCAACTGAAATTCTACTGTTTTATTATATTACATCAAAAACATGGACTGCACTGACATTGTCTGATTTTAGTGTAATTTAATCGGACAAAAACACAGCTTACTGCACTCCTATGAATAACAAAAGCCAGCTTTATTATTAAAGGTGGCCATTTTTTTGTGCGCTTTGACAAAAGTCTGATGGTTAGGAGGAAACCAGAGATAAATAGTACTTGCAAATAACTGATGTTAGCATCAACTTGTGCAGTTATGCCTTCCATAAAGACAATATAATCTGCATCACAAAGGAAAGGGTCTGAAGAAAGTTTAATTTGCTCTTTAGCCACTGACCATCTGCAGGTTTGAGTTTAAAATTTCATTTAACCAAAAAATGATTTGCAACCACTATTTGAGCCAGGTCGTGATGAAAGGTGCTGGAAGGGTTGTTTGATATCAGCTTCTACTTTTTGGCAGTCTGAAGACGGTCGCTCACATTCTCCCAGTTGATTACATTCCAGATGGCTTTCACATAGTCAGGCCGCACATTTTTGTATTGAAGATAGTAAGCGTGCTCCCATACATCTATACCAAGCAGGGGGATGAGACCTGAAAGACAGAAACATACAGTCAAGCCCATTTGCAGCATAGGCCACATCTATAGTTCAAAGCTATTTTAAACTGACCTGTTGTTCCCTGCAGAGGATCCTGGTTAGCACAAGCAGCAATGCGAAGTCTTCCACTCTCCTTGTCATAGCCCAGCCATCCCCAGCCTGAGCCCTGCACTGCCACTGTGGCAGCAGACATCTTCTCCTTCATCTTCTGGAAGGATCCAAAGTCCCGTTTGATGGCCTCCATTAACTCGCCTATAAGTTGTAAAACAGAAGAGCATTTCATTAGTGCAATAGTCACCATCTCGGTAAATTGTGCAAACTCAATTACTATTATTTGCTTTCTAAGTATTTATTTTGATTTGCGGCTCGCTGTTTCCCACGGCGCATGGTGGGAGGGTTTAAGGCAATGTGGGTGTGTGAGAGCGAGTGTTCTTATGAATCTGGCCACGGGTGCAAGGTTGAAGACTGGAGCTCTTCAGGCACCGACCGTGGTGGTTGCCAATTTTGGCCAACTGGGGCCTGTGCCTGTGGCTAAGATTGGGGCCTTCCTCTGCTGCCTTCTGGTTGGATTCAGGGCCATCTTCTTAATGTGATGGCAGGGATTCGTGCTCCGGGATTGTTCCTGACACTGAGATTCCACAGCTTCCAAGTAGTTACACAACCCCACTAGACATCAGGGGCGTCATGTACGTAGAATTGAGTAACTTTCATACTGAAAAATAGTCTACGCCCCAAAATATACAGATGTATGAATCTTTGCATAAACTTGTGCTTGTTTGGTTTGATTATTGATAGTTACTGTCTTAAGTGATGTGGAGCCATTATTCAGATGATAATTAGAGTTAGGCCATCTTTTCTCTGTTTTTTTTTTTTTGTGAAAATCTCACAATTGATCTTAAGACGCAAACAATCACCTCTTTGTCACACACAATTGAAGCTAGATCAAAGCTTCACATCATACCATCAAGGTCTTAATGCAGAACAAAATGGTCTGACATCAAAGTTAATGTCAAAAGAAGGAATCCTGCACATCGGTGTTGCAGCCTCAGGAGGAGGTTCAGCGATGATGGAATTTGTCTTTTGTACATCCTGATGTTTGTGTAAAACATGGCATATGGCACTTGTACTGTACATGAGACCCCAGGTCTCTGCTGCTTCAACATTAGTTTCCACTTTCATGGTACAGTTCTGTTCAATATCAGCTACCAGTTTAGCTTAGATCTATGCCAGTGAAAAAAAATAAAGACAGTCCATAGTTACTTTCTAATCTGCTTTACCTTGTGGCTCGCCACCTCCATTGGGAGAGAGGTTTGTCCAGAAAATGGTGTGGTTAATGTGGCCTCCCCCATTAAACTTTAGAGCAGGCTGGAGGGCAACCTGTGCAGTCACATCACCTGAAATACATCCAAGTAGATCAGTGCTGACATGCATTAATCACTGGGAAACATCTGGGATAATTTGTTTAGAGCAACATAAAAATGCACACCACTGTCATAGATGCTAAAGAATACTAGATGCAGGTTAAATGTTAATAAATAAAGTCCTTGTCACTAATGCCAGCTGAACTTTAATTTGACTTCATGTTTGTACCTTTTGCAAGCGCCTCCTGGTATTTTTCCTCTGTAACGTTGAGGTTGTTGACATATGTGGCATGATGCTTGCTGTGATGCAGCTGCATTATCTCAGCATTGATGTGAGGCTCCAGGGCACCGTAGTCATATGTCAGGTCAGGAAGTGTGTGCTTCTGCCTTGATGCAGCTATCTGATTTATAGTTTGGCTGAGACTGGCTGCACACCTGTAAAGTAGTAAAGATAAATAACTGTTACGTATATATATTAGATGCTAAACACCTGAAAAAAGATAGAAAAAATAGATAATTTGCCAGTTAAATCTTGGGTTACCTACGAGGGATACATGTTGAAATCCGCAATAGACTGGTGAGGGTATGTATATCAGTTTGAGTTACACAAGTTTTGTCGCTTGAACTGACCTTAACTGCTGGTGTTGTTTCAGGATTAACACACTGTGTGGATAGATATTAGCTCAAAGAACTCGTAGTGTTCGCATAAATGTGATAAAAACATTTAACACTTGGACTATAACTTTGGAGGCTTGCAAGTACGTTGACATATGTATTTAAAATAACTTTTCTGCGCCACAAGCTAACCTTACTGAACTGCTAAACTAACTTAGCATATTTGCTAGCTAATGGTTAGCTAACAACAAACAACTGATTCAAGTTCATGATCAGCAGCTGCTAGCTGGTGTCTGTTGTCATTGTTTGTGCACCTAAAACATGTGAAATTCTTTTAAATGATAAGCTGACAACCGTCTTACCTGCGTATTTGACCAACTCTGCAAAGCATGTTTCTGATAGTGCTCAGTGTATAGACAGAACAGTGCAAACACGTTGGATGTGACTGCCCTTGAAATGTACAATTTCAAGTTGACGTCGCAGGCGACTGTACCATTATCAGAAGATGGGGGAGTCCTCAATGGTGAATAAATACTGACGAGACCTAAAACCACTATTCACTTAAAATCCACCTATAGATAAATTACACTTGTACAAAAGCATCCTAATTATGATTAGATGTTGAATTTGAACACCTCCCCAACCTCTTCTAACTTTTCTTCAGTTCAACCTTCTAGTTGTTTTTTCGGGACATAAAGTGAAATGCATGATATAATATGAGAACAGAAGAGTGTCTCCATATAGTGAATACATCTCTTCATACCAATTTACTTTTTGATTACGTTTTAAATCAGGGAAACACCACGAAAACAAGACATTATTAATTCTGGTAGAACAATTTTAGGGTGAACTCTATCTGTATAAGTAAGCATAATCCTAAGAAGAGAGAGAGAGAGAAGCCCGCTTCATAATTATTACGACAAGCAAAGAGTCACGTGGTCCCGTCCCCTCAGCGAAAACTACACTGTAGATCGTCTATATAAATGCAAATTATCACTCTGGCGTAACAAACGAGTCTGGGGGCATTGCGCCTCATAGTTGTCTGTCATATTTTCAACCTTAGTATTTGCTTTTGATCTTGTCATAATGTTTTATATATGTTCTACATAATGTATAAAAAAAATACCAGCTATTTGTAAGCAGTGTCATAGTTAACTTTCCAAAGCACAATTTTATATATATATATATATATATATATATATATATATATATATATATATATATATATATATATATATATATATATATAGAGATATATATAAGTAATGGACAACAAGTCATCACACCATCATAACCTAAATGGGATAGAGCATTTAATTCAGCGATAGTGGAAAGAAAAATAACTATTTTTTAAAAACAATTTCTACCATTAGAGCTGTAGTTGCGCAGTAGGTAGGATCCAAAAATCTTTTTGGCGTGAGAAGTCTTTCTTCATTTGACGATTTCTGGTATTACTCCGCAGCAACTCGAGCGCAGCACACCAGCTCACCCGACCCAGAGCCATTCTGCCCTCGGCAAGGAAGATGTTAGCAGCTACACCGAGGCGAGGCAGTCACTTATAACTCTACTATCTATTTTTAACATATTTGCTTATTCCATCTCACAAGGGATCTGTAAAGCTGTGAGGTTCTTGAATCATCGAAAGAAACGGGCCTGGTGGGTATTTTGATGCCATTTGGCCTTGTAATCTGCGGCTAGGAACCCGCTAGTTTCAGGAAAAGGAGCGCAAGGGAGGGAGTCATTTCCTTCACCGCCATTTTGTGAAAACAAGGAACCGAAACAGGGCCAAGAATTACACGCTGCTTGACTAAACATAAAAAAGATATTTTTTATGAACACCCTGTGTCCACAAATGATAGTCTTTGCAAGGGACGCTAAACGTTATTAGCAAAGAGAGTTAACCTTGGTTAGCTTTTTTCTTTTCTTTTTTCTCGCTGTTGTTCGCTATTCACCGCCGCAGGCTGCAGTACCGGCCAACATTATGTTGGGCAGCTCTATTTAACCGGGTTTTAATATTTAGATTTGGTCCACCAGTTAATTATCGTGGAAGTATTGTACCCTCTGTGTTATCTGTTTTCAGAAACCAGATCACATGTAGTAGCAGTTTATCGTTTCTGTCATAGAAGGCATATTTTACTGCATGCGGACAGTCAGCGCGGACAGATGAAAAGATGAGGCAGTGGATTCAGCAAACAATATTAAGTTGTAGTTACTGATCATTTTCTGTTTTATATATTTATTTATAGAGTTCACAATGACCAACGAGGAACCTCTACCTAAAAAGGTTGGTGTCGGTTTATGGTTATCTATTTTAATAATCATATTTTATTAGCCTCAGCATGTATTTAAATGGCTTCTCCATCTGACCAATGCTTGATTTTTCTTTCCCACAGGTTCGCCTCAGTGAATCTGACATGAAGACTTTGACCAGAGAAGAGTTGTGTACAAGGTAGATACTTGCTCTGTTTCTGCTGATCAGTGGTATTTCATGTTATCTGTTTAAGATGCTGCTAAAACATACTCTGGTCCTTTCAGGTGGAAACAGCATGAGACATATGTCCAGGTCCTGGAGGAAAAATATGCAGAGCTGTGTTGTAAGTATATTTGATTACATAAATCAAATACAGCTTTAACATGGATTGATTTTCTCTTGAAAGCCTCTCAGATGAAAATGAGGGCTGTATTTAGCACCTAATATCAGTAAGCTTGCTGTGTGTTAAAATTAATAGTGTTACTTTACCTTCTTAGCCAATGATGTTCCAGGACTGAAGGAATCGGAGGAAAAACTTAAACAGCAGCAGCAGGAGTCTGCGCGCCGGGAGAACATCTTGGTTATGCGGCTTGCCACCAAGGAGCAGGAAATGCAAGAGTGCACGGTATGTATCTATACCTATTTTAACTTTTCTTTAGATGATTGGGAATTCAGTTTTTGGCTTATAAATGAATGTTGTAATGCTTTCAAGAGAACCGTTTCATGAATAATAACTGAATGGTTAATGTGTCTCACCTTTTCAGTTAGTTATTTCATGGAAGTCCGGCTTCACTTTTTATTTCTTTGGCTAAATAGTTTTCAGGTTAATTTGCATACTGACTTGTAATAGTTGAATTAATGTAGTTTTCATATCTTTAACACCAGCTTTTAATCTAGTCACTGTAAAATGAGTAAAGACTTTGTAGTGGCAGCCTTGTCATCGTATCTGGTGTAGGCAAATGTTATCTTATTTATGTGAGATTACCCATTTTTGTTTTCTGTCAAAACAGCTGCTTGTAAGTACACAAATGGTTTATATGCATTATGCATATTTGATTATTTTTGTTTTGTTTTGTTTCTTTTTAACTACAGTAATGGATGATGAAAGGTCCCATTTAGTTGAGCACTACTATTAATGATTACAACTGGTAAATTTGCTTGTTAAAATGCAGAAACTCCAGAAAAATCCAGTAACGTGACTTTAATAATACAAAATGGCGTATAAGCAAGTAAAGGACTTAGTAAACATTTAATATTAGATCCGTGTTGCTTTTATTTTCTGCTGCCAGAATAAGTGGCAAGCAGAACTGTATCTTGGAGCCATTAGTTACATTTACATGGACAAATCCTTCATCTGTTTAAAATGAATCTGATCAGAGATTACAGCTGACACTTTTACATGGAGGCTAGATAAACTGATCCCATCAGTTCTATTTACATAAGATTTAATACGATCACAACGCTTTTGACGTGAGAAGTGCCGCTAAGGTGTCTTGAAACTTTTGGCCGTTGAAATGCTCAATAATCCTCAACTCTTTCAGTTTCTTAAAAATATCGTATCAGCTACAGTCCCATTCTGTTATGCTGCTGCCATTTTTCCAAGTCTTCCCAGAAACTCATTATGTCACATAATTCCCTCATTGTTCAAGCATATGCTGGAATAACATCCACCATAGAAATGATCATCAGTGTATATTTGGTTATTTATTCCTGCTAGTCTGATCGTGAAAAGGTTTACACCACCCCTCTTGATCAAGTAGGAAATTCTTCCTGGTCGAGGTTGATCAGATCAGCGGACATATTTACATGACACATTTTATTCTGATTGGACATTTCATCGGATCAAAAGTGCATCAAGTAAACGCAGCTATTCAGGATCATGAAAGTGGGCTAAAGGTGAATTGTGTTACAGAGGGCATCCTTTACTCTTACCAGATTGACGGCTCAGTGGATCAACCGGTGGCTTATGGCAGCAAATGCCATTCTCAAAGAGCATCAGGGCCCAGCACCCCTCAGCCAGGTGGAGATTGGAGACATTTTAAATTGGAAGTCCAGCATTTTATTCTGTTTTAAACTCAGCACTGTAAGGAACTGAATAGTTGGAAACCTTTTGACCTCTTCTGTAAATGTGTTCTGATGAGGTCTATGCTGGTCAAGGTCAATATAAGTTTGATTATTCACAGGTCAGAAATTTGATTGGAGTATTTCTAAGAACAAGATGTTATATATTGATCTGAATTTTAGGTCACAAGTGACTTGAATAACATAAAAAGCCATTATTGCTTGAACTTCTTTGAAAGAAAAAAAAACAGATTTGAGGACTTTTAGAAATCTATAAACTCATTATGTATTGATTTTCTAATAGATTTTTGGCAAAAATGCTAATGGGAGATAAAAAAAAAGCCCAAGGAATTAAAGTGGCACTGATAATTATTCCAAAACTCTCCATCTGTTACTAGACACTTACACCTGTTTGTTATATCCTACAGACTCAGATTCAATACCTCAAGCAAGTCCAGCAGCCGAGCGTGGCCCAACTGCGGTCATCCATGGTGGACCCAGCCATCAACTTGTTTTTCCTCAAAATGAAGGCAGAACTGGAACAGACTAAAGACAAACTGGAGCAGGCCCAAAATGAACTGAGTGCCTGGAAATTTACACCTGATAGGTAAAGACAATCAAAATAACTCCCCCCTCAAAAAAAGTCAAGACTTCCTCACGCCCCCCACCCTCACTCTCACTGCAGGCATGCAGGAACAATGGTGGGGGGGAAGGCTGACAAATGCTGTACTCACCACAAGACTCAGACTTTACAGAAAGCCAGTCACTGCAAAACAAAACTGCTTTTGTACTCTTGTACTGTTCCAGCCACATATCACATAACCTAAAGAGAAAAGACAGTATGGTCAGGTGACACTTGTGTTTCAGCTCTCTCTCCCCTCGTATTCCCTCACCGTCCAAGGGCCTGAAGGAGTCCGGACTGATCTGAAGAGGTGGTCACTTACTTCCCGCCATGGATGTGCCCTCACCACCCCCCCACCCCAGCTCAAACCAGACAGTTGACATATTACATAGGGGGTTATGGGGGAGGTTGTGTCAGGCAGGGAGCATCCCTAGCCTAAAACAGCTATTGAACATTTTAAAGACAAAGACTATTCCCATACTTGCTTTAAAAAGACATTTAACTGTGGATCACACCACACAAATACCTGCTAGTCTTTCTGAGAAATGTAAAGACTTTTTGGACAGTCTAGATACAATCCATTAACATGAAGAAAGTTTCTAGGATTTAAAAGTAAGACTTTGGGGGAAGAGCCACTAAAATGATATTCACCCTGAGCGGAGCCAGATCCTCGGTCCACAAAAGGACTATGGTTCAGGCACGAGGGTCCATTCGCCCGTGTCTTTGAACATGGGCCTACACACGGTAGAGTGTATTTACATGCTTCATTTTGTAAATTGTTTATTTATATTGGCATTTTTAATTTGATCTCTCTTGTTTCTCTATAACCAACACTTACTGCAGTGTGTGTGTGTGTGTGTGTGAACCAAGAAGCATGATTGGCCTTCATTATTTACTCCAGTGTTAACGTTTCCTCGGCTTTTAGAGATGAACTAAATTCTACTTAATTTCCTCGACACTGAAACACACTGCTGTAGGTAAACTGATGCCTGTTATCAAGTTGTGAATGCAAATGTCCTTAACAAGTCATGTTATGAGTTGATGAGGATGTATAAACTGTATTCTGTGTATTTCTGTGTTGACCAAACAATCTTTCCTGCAGCGTAATCTTTCCTGCTGATGTGGGACAGTCATTTAGCCACTGTTTATACAATAATTCAGTAGTGGCATTTGTTTATGATTTTTCTAAAATCATAAATATGATGATCTAAAATGGTAGTGTATTTGGTAGCTGAAAGAAGAAAAATGGTTGGAAAAACTCCTAATAGGAAAATGCAGTAAATGCATTTAAGTAATTGACTAAAGTACATTTACAATTAAATGTAAATATTTAAATATGACAAATTCTTAACTACTATGGGTTTTATTGGGTGTAGTTACTGTTATATTTTTCATGTATCTGTCCTCTGAACAGGTGACTTCAATAGGCATTTATTAAGTAATCACATGGCAGTTACATGTGGTTTAAATATTGATGTCATTTGTGTGCAATTAGGGCATTTTAACTAGTATTGCCAAAATAACTGCTAATGTAATTTACAGATGTGCCAGATTGTTGCACTATTTCCTGATTTTTGTAAAGTTGCGCAAAGCAGTATCTTGAGCTGTTTACTGTGGAAACACTTGCTCTTTGTGTTTTTGATATAAGAACTGCACGAACCCTCTGCCTGGTTCTCCCAACGCACATTTACCGTGTGCCGAATAGATTGAAAGTTCTCTTGTTGTTTCATCAGAATATTATTTTGCTCTGTGACGTTTTTAACTTGCTTTTTCTTCACAAGTGAAGTAGTTTAAGTGGAAGTTTTGGTAGCAACAAAATTCCTGCTTTTGTTTCTTTGTTTACTTCTTTCCATGCTTAACACCGTAACTTAAGTTTGAGTGAGAAATTGGATACTTTACTTCCATGGAAATGTTCATTGAGTGTTGAGTTTCAGTCACAATAAGGAAAGTGGGTTTTTAGTTCATATTTATAGTTTAACTTAATGCACGTAAAGGAAAATATAATTTTGTACCACTTACAAGAAGTGTACCTGTTTGTACAGGACAGGTCTGAGAAAACACTTCTGATCATTTTAATATTGGCTGCAAGTCTCATATTGAATAAAGTTGGAGTTTTGATTTGTCATTTAGTAAGAAGCAGGCTGAAGAGTTTCTCTTGACCCTTTGGAAGTTGGGAAGTGGCTTGAGCAACAGGAACAGGTCAATAGTATCTCTCTGCCTGTTGTATTTGCCTCCTGGTTCACTGTGTGATGTGAGACTTGTTTCCTTTACAGCCAAACAGGGAAGAAACTGATGGCGAAATGTCGAATGCTGATTCAGGAAAACCAGGAGCTCGGACGGCAGCTGTCCCAGGGACGGATCGCCCAGCTGGAAGCTGAGCTAGCCCTGCAGAAAAAGTACAGTGAAGAACTTAAGAGCAGTCAAGACGGTGAGAGCATAAGTGTTTACAACTGCGTGCCATCTTTGATATTGTTACATTTAATTTTTAACCTGTAACCATGTTCCTGAATTCTTGCCCCCCCAGAGTTGAATGACTTTATTATCCAGCTAGACGAGGAGGTAGAAGGGATGCAGAGCACCATCCTTGTCCTGCAGCAGCAGCTGAAAGAGTCCCGTCAGCAGCTCTCTCAGTCTCAGGGGGCCTCGGCTGGAGCAGGACCCAGCAGGACTTCACCCGCTGCTTCTAACTCATCTGCTGAACCATCCGCTCAGCCAGAGCAGGCCGTTACTCTCTCTGAACCAATGGGCAAAGACTACAGCCGGGTCTCCAATGGTCCAAGCAATGGCAACTCATCCCAGAGGAGTGAGACCACCACACCCAGCCTGTACAGAGAGGTCAGCAGCACCGAGGAAGATTTTCCAATGTCCCCAATGGCCTCCAGTCCTGGTGAAGCTGAGACAAAACTCTCCAATCACTCAGAAGAAGCACCAGGAAGTCAGACTACTTCTGGGAGGGTTGGAGGATCTGCAGGTTTCAGGAGCCAATTGAGTGCAGGGTATGAGAGCGTGGACTCTCCAACAGGCAGCGAGACATCACTGACTCAGCACTCGAACGATACAGACTCCATCACCGATCCCCATGAGGACAAGGCTGCCCTGGTGACCAAGGGCGGCAGGACTACACGGCACACTCAGAACGGCCTAGACTCCAGCACAAGTGATGGTGCAGTTTTGTAATATACTTTGACATGTTGTCTTTTCCTTTTTTTTCCTTTTTTATAAAATATACATACAAACATGGCAACAAAGGCATAGTGTGTAACACAGCACTGCTGTCCAAGAAGTTTTGTTTTCACTCGTCCCCTTGCCTATTGTGATGCCTTTGTCACATTTGTGTTACTTAATGGGGATGTAACAGGAAAGGGTTAATGTTAGATTTGAATTGTGTGGATGTATGATTTAAACTAGTACCTTTCACTTCAATGTTTTTGTTTTTGTTTTTTTAGCACATCTGTGCAGTATGTTGAGCTCATGACACTTAAATCAGACAACTGGTGTTGTAACTCATTGTTACGTCACTAAAATCACTGAATTATAGTTGCTTCACAATATTCAAGGTCAGTTTATAGATGTTGGCCTGTGGGATTTTTTTAGTACAAATTTTATTTTTCACTGGCAAAAAGTCTGTTGAAAAGATTCTGTTGAAATGTTAGTAGTTCATATGCGACATTCATATTATTCTGACTTCAGCCCTTTTCATGTACTGACCAAATACCAATAAAGAGTTTTAATACTATAGAGTGAACCCCATTATTAAAAGCCACCAATTACTTAGTTTGGAAACTTGTGCATTTGAACAAGCATAGTCTGCTGGTTTCAAAGATGTTAAGTTCATATTAGTTTAATCAATCTCTTCTTTGGGATAGTCCTGTAATTGGTATTGTGGATACATAATTTTATTTGAAAATGAATGTAGCCTCAAAAACGAACAGATGGCAAAAATCTCAAGCTACAAAAAGGAGCAATTTTATGATCCACAATAAAATGGAATAATTTGAATTATATATTTTTCTGTCCATATAAATAATACAACATAGAAAGCTGCAAGCGTTTATGTAACATGTTAAAAAGGAGTTGTTGATCATAATACTCCCTATTTGTATTTTTTTTAACAATAGGTGTTAGTTATCCTCCCAAACACACGATGGCGCTGTTGTTCTCACCAGGAACGTTTGTATAAATACAAATCAAGCGTTCAAGCAGTGAGTTGTGTGCAGTGCGTTGTGCGACTGGGTAGACAGCGGGAAGTGGGGACTCCAACTACAACCTTCTCTTAATCAAGATGAACTCCGAATCTGTTGTCATCGTTTCTGCTGCACGAACTCCGATAGGTAAAGTCAAAAATACCAAAATTCCATCATTCATAAAAAGGTTTGCTTAGCATTGCTAGTATACTTTTCTGCATTGCTATTTGTTCATGTTAATATCAGATTAGCTGTTCAGAAAAGTAATCACGCCTGCTATTAAAATGCTGTTTACGGTAAAAAGCACTCATTCAGGTGATGAATTTGTCGTTTTTAATTAGGTAAAGTGGTTATACCCTTCATTGAAACACGCCGAGTTCTTGTGGAGCTGTGATTGGTTCGTTTTTGTGTCCGGAATATTATTTGGTCACCGATTGGCTAATAGTCATAGTGCCACAGAGCATGAGCTGGATTTGATTGGCTGCCTACAACATGTCCTGTGTCTGTAGCCCGATGGGCGTGTTTCATCTAGGATATGCGATTGAATTTATATTACAAAAAGGCCACGTTTTACCAGCCAGAAAAGTGTATTTAAGAGGACAAATAGAAAGTTTTTGATTTTGAATAAAAAAAAGATAAATAAATAAACGGGGGAAATTATAGATGGTACAGAAATATAAATAATATGTAACATATGAATTTTTAGCATCAAAGACTAATTGAAAATGAGATGAATTGCCTCGGACATCGCAGAGTAATAAGAGGGTTAAAACAGTTTTAGATCTATAAAGATTACTTTATGCTGCTTGCAGGTACTATAATCTGATAATTATTTTTGTATGGAGGATTTAATTGCAACAGTTACATTAAGAAGTAGCATAAAATCTGATTGTTTTTGTTACAGTAACACTATTTTTCCAGCTATAAAACTATCAGCAACAAAATAACATTTTCAAAGAACACTCTGAAACTGATGCACTTGCTGATTATGGCCAGAAAAGGTCTGCTTATCATGTAAAACTGAAAACAGTTACAGCAACCTGACACTCACCTCATTATCTTGTAAAAACTTGCCATTTTCACACAGGGTCTTTGAATGGTGCGCTGTCCATGGTGCCTTTGCATGACCTGTGTTCAGTAGTGATCAAGGATGTTCTGAAGCGGGCAGGGGTGAAGCCAGATGAGGTCTCTGAGGTTATTATGGGACATGTCCTGACTGCAGGTAAAAGCTCAGAAAAATCTGAGAAGTTCTTGAATCATCTGTGGTATTAACAGGTTGACCTTGAGTACTTGTGTTCATATTTCCCTTTAAGGTCAAGGTCAGAACCCAGCTCGAAAAGCTAGTGTTGGGGCAGGTATTCCCTACCTTGTTCCTGCATGGAGCTGCCAGATGGTTTGTGGCTCTGGACTTAAAGCTGTGTGTCTGGGAGCTCAGTCTATCCAGGTTGGGGAATCCACTGTAGTTGTGGCAGGAGGCATGGAGAGTATGAGTAGGGTGGGTATAACAAAGAGGGTTGGTTAAGTGATGAATATAGGAAATGATCAGATGGAAGTCTTACTTTTTTCCTCTGTGTCTATTCAGGCTCCTCACACAGTGCAAATGAGAGCAGGAGTAAAAATGGGTGATGCCTCCCTGCAGGACTCCATGGTGGCTGATGGCCTGACGGATGCTTTCCATGGGTACCACATGGGTGTAACAGGTCTAAATCTAAGTAATAGTTCAACAATGGAGCCAGTGTTGTGCATTGTAGTGTGTCAACTGATATTACTTGTGATAAATATTTATCAGCTGAGAATGTGGCAAAGCAGTGGGCAGTCAGTAGAGAGGAGCAGGACCGGTTCGCTCTTCAGTCTCAGAATAGAACAGAGGCTGCACAGAAAGCAGGACATTTCGATCAGGAGATTGTTCCCATCATGGTGCCATCAAGAAAAGGTGCAAACTTTTTTTTGTAGTTTAGAAACTAGCTTGCCTCTCTGGAAGTCTGCAAATTTTCTAGATTTTCTCTATCATACAGGCACAGTGGAGGTGAAGGCTGATGAGTTTCCTCGACATGGCAGCAACATGGATAGCATGTCCAAACTCAGACCTTGCTTCATCAAAGACGGCAGCGGCTCAGTCACTGCTGGAAACGCTTCAGGTTGCAAAGTTTCTTACACTCCTCACTTACTACGTCATACACTAATATGATGGTTTATCTGGTCAGTTGAACCTGACCAATAAGAAATGATGTGTAAAGCTGCTTTAATTGTTTTACAGGTATAAATGATGGGGCAGCAGCAACTGTCTTAATGAGCCAATCAGAGGCTGTGAGGCGGGGTGTAAAGCCCATGGCCAAAATAGTATCATGGGCTCAAGCTGGTCTTGACCCATCAGTCATGGGAACTGGGCCAATACCAGCTATCAGGAAAGCGGTGAGAAGTCAACCGTAATTGAATGAAACATGTGAAAATACTTATTTATTTCCCCCTAATTTCCCAAACATCATGTTGTCCTTTAGGTTGAGAAAGCTGGCTGGCAACTGGACCAGGTTGATTTATTTGAGATCAATGAAGCCTTTGCTGCACAGTCAATTGCTGTGGTCAAAGAGCTCGGCCTAAAGGAAGATAAGGTAATTCCTTAAGTTTTATATCACAGAATTATGATGGATGCAAAAGTAGCATATAATCATGGCTCTGTTTTTGACAAAAGCCAGTCTCGCCTTTAACAGTAAAGGACCGTTTCTCCAATTAACTGGTTTCAGCAGCAGTGTGTTCTGCAGGAAAAAAAAAGTACAATAGGAGATTTATAGTTGAATTTTTAATCTGAAAATTCCCTATAATTAGTTTTTTGTCATTTACACTTGTTCTGGTCTTCTTGTGTAGGTGAATGTGAGCGGTGGTGCCATTGCTCTGGGCCACCCTATTGGCATGTCTGGCTGCAGAGTGCTGGTGACCTTGCTGCACGCACTCCACAGGACTGGAGGACAGAAAGGAGTGGCATCCCTCTGCATTGGAGGAGGGATGGGTGTAGCAATGTGTGTGGAGAGGCTTTAAAAAAAAAAAAGGCTATCTCATGCCACTCGACAGATTGCACTTTAATCTTCTGAAAATAAGGGATAATGAATTCTAATGTTTACTCTGAATAGTTAAGTGTGAAAGATGTGATTTACATAGCTTATTCTAGTCCCTGTACTTAAGGCAAAGTAGTATGTTGTGAGCTAACCTAAGATGGCCATTCTCACTGTGAAATTTGTTTTAATTCCTCAGGTTTTAGCTGTTTAATGAATGTGACTAAAAGCTAGGTCTTAAATATCTGGTAAGGGATCAAATTATATAAATCTTGTTTACGGTTGGCCAGTACATAAGTGTTAGTTTGATTCTTATAAGTTGGCAATAGATGTAGATAACATGGAATAGAAATACTGCAGGCAGAAACTGTGGGCAAGACAAAATTTTAAGTAATTTTCATTAAAAACCAGCTGCTTTCAGCATTTAATACAACAGAGGACAGTGAAACACTACAACAGAAAAGCTAAATGTGCAGTACAGGCAGACTTTGGTGGACTTGCTAACTTCTTGCTATATTTTTATGTAATATACTATGGTTATGTGTTCTCTGAAGAAGCTTATACTGATCAACATTCCAGCATGGTCTAAAGGAGTAAATTAAACTTTCTTCACAGGAGCTGTGCAGACAGCTTTGAACCATCTCTAAGTGCCATGATTTGTATGCTTGCCTTCTCTTACCTAGTGCTTCCTGTACACGGGCATGTTAATGTTACTGTAATCTGACTGTTATCCTATTAAAGAGTGACGAGCCACAGAGTCAAACTCTTTGTTTGAAGTTTACAATTCAAATGACACTGAGCCAGTTTAACAAATCAGTCATTTGCACCAATTGGAGCTTTATTATGTGACCAAAGAAAGAAAACACAGTTCCTCTGGAAGCAGGAGCCTCCAAGAGGGGGTGGGAGAACAGTAAACAGGCAGTGCAGAGCCTACACTAGAGCAACAGCCATTAAGAGATAATGTCATAAATACAGACTGAACCTATTGCAAGCAACTAGCCCTTCAACCCTGCAGAGATCCAGATGCCACTGCATCACTGTACGAGTGCCCACCCTCTTTCTGCTCTGGGAAAAGTTTGATAAGATCGTCAATGCGAAGGATGGTGATCGCAGCCTCGGTGGCAAACTTGAGGCTCTTTGTTTTAACCATGGTAGGTTCATACACTCCGGCCTGACGGTTGTCTCTGGGTTTGCCATTCACCAAATCCAGACCAATCCTACAGGATAAAAAGGTGTTTAAATAAAGATTTTTTTTTCCGCAGAACTTGAGACAAAGAAAAGCCTGAACAAAGAAAGTAACAGTCTTTGTTACAAGTACTCTGCAAAATAGCAGGTTCATGCAACAAGCTCATTGAAAGAATATTAAGGTCAGGGACAATATTATAACCTCAACCTGAATTTCTATGTAACTTAAAAGCAAGACCATAAATTTATAAATCAATAAATTTAATTTAACGACTAGTCACACTAACCATTTGAGATTTTTGCGTTCGGGGTTGACCTGAGCCTCATTATGGAAGGCCCGCAGCTTGGCCACCAGGTCAGTGGAGTCCTGTGCTGCATTCACAGCCAGCGTCTTGGGGATGACGAGAAGAGACCGAGCAAATTCAGCAATGGCCAGTTGCTCTCTGGAACCCTGAGAAAAGTTAAACAGTAATGAGTCCAGTTTCTACTTAAAAGATTTCTTCTTAAAAAGGTAAGATGAACAGGTGCAGGACTGACTTTTTCTCAGTATAAACTTACCATGCTGGTAGCATAGTTCTCCAGGTAAATGGACAAAGCTGCCTCCACAGCACCACCTCCAGGAACCACAGACTTAGACTCAAGCACCCTCTTTACCACGCACAGAGCATCATGCAGAGACCGCTCCATCTCATCACACATGAAGTCGTTTGCTCCGCGCAGAACAATGGAGGCTGATGTGCGTGCTTTGGTACTGGGGGATAAAAGATAATTTAACCCGTTAAGGCCCAACCCATGAAAAAAATGGTAAGAAAAGTCCCATTTTTTTAATATGAGGTCTTTATTTGGCCCTTTATCAAAATGTAACAAAAAAATTAAAAAAAAATTTCGGGGGGGTATCTACCATTTATTACCATGTGATAGTTTAAAAATATAATATGGTTTTCTGCTTCTGGGCATCTTTTAAGGGACAGAAGACAATTATCACATTGTGTTCAACAGGATTTTGAGCAAAGTTTATACCATAAATTGAAGCAAAATGTCTCAAACTATTTGACAAATATGTCACGTCTGGCTCTTATGGGTTAATAACGGCGCACAGGTGCGCTTCAATGAATGTGTTGGGCAAACTAAATTTGTTAACACAGCTCATCCATAAGTTCATTAGCAAAGTGATTTCTTTAAAAGTATTTTTCAGACTTTTTAAAGTTGTCTGTCACAGTCGTAAATCAGATTTTAAGTGAAGGCACTGAATTTCTTTTCAGTTGTCATGAAAAGTGTGTACAAACTCACAAAAAGTTAAAACTATTCTGAAATACAATTTGAAAAAAAAAAAACAAAAAAAAAAAAAAAAAAAAAACACTTCCAGGAATTTGTCGTTCTGACTGGCCAGAACTGTTTTCCGTAAAATGTAACAGATGCACAAATAACAAAAACAAAAGTTGTTTCAGTTCTTACTTCTTTACAAGGATGAGTTCATCATCACAGACACGCTCCTGCACAACCTCATCAGCCTGGCCGAGCATGGTGGCGTCAAACGATTCCTCTCCTTCTAGATTGGTGAGCGAGGGGCAGACGGTGGCTGGAAGTGGAAACAAAAAACAAAAAGGTCAAATACAGATATTTACCATTTAAACTCTGAATATAGGAGTTTGACCGTGACAGTAAAACGTGCCCCAAAATGTAGAAACTCAGACTTATGAGTAGAAATTACAGCATGTCATGTAATTACCTCCTGTTGCCTTGGCGATACGTTTTAGGTCCCTCTTTAGAACCCTCCTTACTGCCATGGCTCCAACATCCACAAAGTACTTCAGACACATGTCATCAATGCCACCAGTGGTCAGTATGACATTTGCCCCTGCAGCCAAAATCTTCTGTATCCTTTCCTTGGTGATGTCAGACTCCCTGAACAAAAGCAAAATCTTAATTTATCCAATTCCCACTCTGATAGGCAGCAAAGCAAATTAACTGGTTGAAATTATTTTATTAGTGTGATCAGAGATGTGCTCTTCCCAAACTGTGTCCAGCTCCAAACAGTGAACGTGCAGCTTAGAGAGAAGCTGCAGCCCTGACTTAAAGCTGCTTATGTTTTCTCCCACGCGTATCACTGTGCGAACTACTGTTTCAGAACCACAGCAAATAAAAATGGGAACATTCTTCTGAGACAGGTGCATGTGAGAGAGCAAGACTGATAGGATTACTCCATAATGCACCTTTGTCTGATCTGGTCAAGCTTCTCTGGGTCACTGATAACGACTTGGACACCCATCTTCATTTTGGTCTTCTGCAGGCTGAAGTCCAGACAAGCGATCTTAGCATTTACAATACGCTTCACCATTCCTGTGGACAAAAATATACTTTCATTACCAGAAACGCTTAAAACTATAACAAATTTATCACATTTTGAGTTAAAATTACAATAAAAATTGCTACTATTCAAGTGTATGGCCAAAGAAGTGCCACAGTTTATAAACTACTGCGACTACTCTTCTTTCAAAGCCCGTTCACTGTTTCCCACGCGTATCACTGCATACACCATCAAGTATGACGTAGCAGCAAATTTAAATGGGAGTTTCACCAACAGCTGGACAATGTGATAATGTAATTCTAACATACCTTGTGAACCCACTGTGCAGTTCAGTGCATATCCGTTCACCAAGAAACTCTCTTTCTGGCTTCGGCCATGGGCTTTCAGCACATTCACAGAGTTGATGGGATATTTGGCCACTCCTTTGCTGTCCACAAATTTCACAGCCATGGCAGCATCCACCACCATGTTAGCAAAGAAGTCTGCATCACTGAAGGCTCGGGGTCAAGGCAGATAAATTCAAGAGAATAACTTTTTACACAATGCAAACAATGCCAATAAAAACTTGCTTATATTTAAAGTGAAACATTTTTAGGATACACTCCAATGATTTTGGAAGACATGGAGGTTTTGGCTGCATTGATTAGACACTCTCTACCCAGGTCATCTGTCCCAATAGTAAGATTCTCATTAATGTAGCGCACTGCCTCTCTATAAAATAAAGAAAAATGACAAAGATGTTAAGATAATCCAAATTTAATTAAGACAACATAACATCCATTTTAGACATATCTTACTTGCAAGCCAGACGATAGCCACTGATGACTGATGTGGGGTGGATCTTCTGTTTAACCAGCTCATCTGCACTCTTCAGCAATTCTGCAGCAAGAATTACCTTCAGAGAGGAAGAACAAAGTATTACATCTGAAAACAATCATATGGGACTAGCTGAATTTTCCAAGCTAAAAATAGCAAATTAAGACTTGTGCTCTGTGCCATCATTTCATTAGGAGCGACAGGAATGAGGCTGCTCAACTCCTTCAGCAAGTGATGAAAAGTTTCTCTTTCCTGTTAGCATAGCCACACATCTTTGGTAAAAGGAAGATGCATGGTACTAAAACAGGACATAATGCATATGGAACTGTCTGACAGAAAATGCCAAACATATTTCTTTCTGTTCTCCCGAGGCTGAAAGACATATTGGCAGCTGCTACCCACCACAGACGTGGTCCCATCTCCAACTTCTTTGTCCTGAAGGTCAGCCAGCTCACACAGGACTTTGGCAGCTGGGTGCTCCACTTCCAGCAGCTTCAGGATGGTTGCTCCATCGTTGGTGATGGTCACATCCTAACAAAACGATCACAATAAGATTGATGAGCAACCAGTGCTTTTAAAGCTAAGTAATTTAAGGGGACAGTCTACAAAAATTAGTGGTTATTCTTTAGTATGACACAGACCCCAATGTCGTCCACCAACATCTTGTCGAGACCAACTGGTCCAAGGGAGCTCTTAACGATGTTGGCAATAGATGCTGCGGCCATGACTGCAAAGACGAGGAGGCGGCTGTAATTATTCATATACTTTAAAAGACTATTTTAATGTTTTAATAATATTCTGTCATTTCATTAAGTGGGGCGTACAACCAGCTAGCCACACCTTCAGACCATGACAGTACTGTTTTTATACCCCATTGGCATAGCCCTCCATTCATTGTTGCGGGAGTGGAAGGTACTAAATTGGGATTGTGCAATTGAAATCAAAACGTATGTCATTGTGTGAAAATAAAAGTCACCACTGTGCCTTGCAAAACATCTGAGACTGAGCGACTTTTAAAGTTAAGATCAACGCATGCTAGCATTAGCATGAGCCACACGTGTATTAAACGGAGCAATAAATCCTGCGATTTCGTGGCTCGCTATAAATACAGAGAGTTCCACGTGCACACAAATTACATCCACGCAAAAACTCACCATTTTGAGTGCGAACAGATTCGCCAGTTGTTCTCTGGCCGAACACGTTTAACGGACCATCTAAAAGCGACATTTTGGACCACCACACAACCAAGAAGAAAGGAAGCGTTGCGGTGCACTATGGGTAAACCGGTGCCAAGCAGAAGCTTCGAGAAGAAAATTAATGAGAAAATTACAAGTTTTATGGTTTGACAGATTTTCCTTATATAAAGAATATTACATTTCAATGTGTAACGAAGCTAGACATTAAAACATTTACCGTATCGGAGAAGAAAATAAAGTTTTAGCAAGTTAGTTGTTAAAAACACTATTTCCCAGTTTCCCCAACATTAGAGCTCCGCCCGCTATTCTTCTTCGTTTTTCTTATGTTCATATTGGAGTTGTTACGCCCTCTGCTGACGATACTTCGTGATAGCACAATTCCAGCTAGTAGAGCGACTTCTGCTGACAGTCTTTGTTGATTTGCTATTTCCATATATGGATGTGATTGCGGTATTTTCTTCATTGACATTCTGTCATAAAGTAGCTATAAGTTTTTTTCTTTTATTGTAAATCTTTTTTCCATTCAAATATTTTGTTTATCTTTCAAATATATTTTAAAAATAAAAATCATACACAAACAGACAAACAAACAAACAGAGGATTTGGTATTTTTTGTATAAAATCAGGTGTCCCTCAAGCTCTCAGTAATTATGAAGGGTATTTCTAATAGTTTTTGGATATTTAAGAGTCTGGGCAATCACTCACTTGATATCTCTTCATTTTTGACTGTTTCAAAATAATAAATTCTCAGTAATATCCCCTTGGTATGTATCCCAGCCTGTAAATGCTTTTCTGTTGTCATCTAAGAGTATTCAGTTTTTGTGCTGGGGATTTTCATCCTTTCTTCCAGCAAAAGGCATCTTAACTGTTTTATATTCTTGGGCTGTCCAGCTTGAAGTGCTCTCCTAAGGCGACAGATTTCAAGTGATCTGATGTCAGGGTACAATGAGGGCCATGATAAAACCCTCGTCTTGCACCTCTTGCTCATAACCCATAGTGGATTTGGATGTATTTAGGATTATCATTATGTAATCATCCTCTTCTAAACGTTATCCTCGTTTCATGTTGAGTTAGTTTTTTTGTTTTTTCCACAGAATGCAGTGCTTGCTTCTAGAATATCCTGGTATTTCATAAGTGGTGCATGTCTGAATTACTGAAACCAGTGTGGAAATGCGATTAAATAAATAAATAAATAAAATAAAACCTTCACATACTTCAATGTCCTCATAAAGCTACGTCCAAATGTATCAGGGCTTATTTATCAGAATTTTAAAAGGCCCAACATTACAACAGAAGTAAACATGTTAACAGCCTAGTACAAAAATTAATTTATGCCTCTATATTTATCTCTTTTATAACTGTAAGATATGAAACAATCATTATTGATAGTGAGTTGAGTAACAGGAGAATCATCCAATGGATGTGCATGGTGTCCACATGTTGCTGCAGAGATCCACCCTTTGCCTGTCACTTCAGCTTGTAAAAATCTAAGATAATGACAGCCAAAAGCTGAAATGAAGACATATCCTTAGTATTTTCTATAAGTCTGTAGTAGAGTGTGCAGTTTGCTTTGCTGCTGTCCAATGGGACAGCAACATCAGAGCCAGAGAATTAAACAAATTCAACATACTAATAAAGGAAGTTGCTCATGTGTCGGGACTGCTTTGGAGTCCCTTGAGCTGTGCAAGGAGGAACATTGTACAACTTGCTACACCTAGTGAACAACACAGCACCACCACCATCCATAGCTTTGTAATTAAACAAGAGTGTGTTCTATCAGAGGCTTCTTCAGCTCTACTGCAAATAAGAACTGTACAGGACGTCATAAAGAACCACAGCAGTTCAGTCACAACATAATAGAGTGCTGTCATTGTGGTTGTACTTTCACCTTTCATTTATAGATATATTAAAATTAATCTTCCGCATGACCTTTTTAAATCTCTTCAAGCTTGTTTATATGCTAGCTGGTCCAGAGTTCTGGCTTCTGAGTGGACCAATGTACCTGCTTTTACAGACAAATATTTGAATAATTCTTTTTGCAGTCCTAGGAGAAGCTCTGAGAAAACTTTTGGTCTTCCAGCCTTCAGTTTTACTCCTTTTAATCCTTATTTTAACTGCATTTCTTTACACTGTGAACAAAGGAAACAGCTACCTAAAAAAGATATGCTATCCTGTTTAAAATCATCTGCTGTGTAGGTGTCAAAGATTCTCATTTTCTTATTGTTTTCAGATTGCTGGGACTTTATTCCCTTAATCGCTTTAAGATATGTTTTTTTATTCAATTACCTATTCCTATTCAGTGTCCAATCTTTTGCATTTAAATGGAGTTATTTGAATTAGCTGTCTGCAAATAGTATTCGAGAAACCTCATTTCATCACATTATCTTAATTTTACTTAATGCATGGGGGAAAGAAAAAAATCAGAACAAGGAGATGAATCTGAATTTATTACCTCCAATACATCATTTTGTTGAGCAATGACAACTAGCTACTTAAAAAAATACAGTACACTTAACTTACACGTCAAAGCATTATAAAGCATATCTATGGTATACAAGAATAACTCTCCTAAAATGTACATCTTTACAAGTGTTTACAAATAAGATGCAAAAATGAAAGAAAAGTGCAAAAAGAGTCAATGAAGACTGACAAGTAATCCCCACCAGTGAAACAAAAATGTAAAAAAAAAAACATACTTCATATTCATATACTGGGTTTGATGCCATTCTCCTGATGTCGACAATGATGTGCTTTTTCTCCTTATGTGAGTCATTATGTAAGAATTAAGCAGTGCGTGGCAGAAAAACAAGTTTTCCTATAATATTCACAGTATTTGATTGAAATTTTGCTTTATTCCCCAAGTTATGATACAGCCATTTTAATTAATAAATATACGTTTTACTTTCTTTTACAACCTGTCCGTGGCTCGCAGTAATAGTAACAAGGCAGTAACATGGGGATGCTTTCAAATAAATAGCACACACTTAGTGATTTAACTTTCTGTATGTAATGAATCCTTGTTTGCTTTCAGGGAGAAGAAAATAATCTAATAAAGTGTCGATAATAACGTGACTTTCTTTGTGTTATTTGTGTGAGGATGTGATATCAGTAGTGCGACAGCGTCCCATGATGTAAACAAGTGAAATAATTTGTGAAAAGTACAAGTACAGTACTTATAGTTCTTCAACTAACTCTTCTTTGTGGTCACTCTTAAAAAAAGGAAAAAAAAAAAGTTGAATTTAGCGTGATAAAAAAAAACATCATCTACTTGTTGAGATGAATATTTTGCCCACAGACGACTGCATGTGACAACTTTTCTGATTTGCTCACAGACTCAAAATAAATAACAGGAGTTCTTATTTCTTATTGATTCTCTAAAATATCTTCTTGATTTTTTTTAAAGCATGACACCCTACTGGTATCAAAGGTGACAGTAAGAGTGACACAACGTCTTCAAATAGACTTACAAGTCTATGCCTAGTTATATTTAACCTACTGGATCTTGTAATAGCCAAAATAGTTTCTGTATAGTTGCACCCTATTTGTTAAAAAGCTCCTAAAAAGCAAACAAACTAGCCTGAGCAGCTCATCTGAACTTTGCAGATGTTGTAAAGCTGCTTGTTCACAACTGTTCAATAGTGTAAGCACAATTAAAAGCTGCGACTGTGATTCACTGCTTTATCCAGGATAAGATTAATCAGAGATAAAAATGGATTTAGAGTAACCTTAAAGGATAAAACTAAAAGAAAATGTTCTTGATTGGATTGAAGAGCTACTACTGACAGAGGGTCAAATCTGATGAAGATGTACTATCAGATGTAAGTTGGTCTGAGCAAAAGAAAACATTACGCTTCAATCAGTGACCGATATCCTGGACTACTGGATCTGTACACAGGAATCTGTCATATGGATCCAAATATTTCTACAAGGCTCACAGATAAGCTATTTAAGAATTTAAAAATCCATTCAGCCACAATGAATACCAACTTTGCTTTAACAAAATTTAGCAAACTCTCTTCAGTTCTCTGGAAGTACTAAAGAAGCTCACATGCAGGATTTGATGTGGAATTTTGATAATTAAAAGCAATGTTTCCTCTGAAGCTTTATAACATCAAGTTTAATCGCATCACTACAAATATGGCTGCAATCAAAGACTGTTAAGATAGATGTGATACATTTGTGTAATATTTATTTTCTTTGTTGTAGTGTAGATTTAGGACATTCAAGGTAAAGCAGCAGTGTCCCCTTTGTTGACGTGTATTTGGCATTTGGTTGTCTTGCAGCTTCATGCGAAGCTGCTGGAGCTCAGACACTGAAACTTCTCTCTCAGAGACTGGACGATGTTAGGTTGGCTCTGCTGCGGCTCGCTCCACAGGTACTTCTCCAGATGCTCACGGTCCAGGGACCTCAAGGGGTCACAGGAGTGGACGGGGGTGCATGGAAGACTCTGCGAATGAACCAGACCCCGAGTCTGACTGGAAATGACAGCAGAGCCGGAGCTTCCCTGCGTCAACCTGTCCCGCTCTGCTTCACTCTCATCTTCGGAGCGGATCTCAACATAGTCATCGTCATCTTCCCCATTGTCCTTGAAGTTGGCCAGGTAGTTCTGTGTGGCACTGAGTATGCTCAGAGCAGAAGCCCGATTCAGGACCACCACCTGCTGGCCATCGTGTAAAGTGAGGTCTGAGTGTCCCAGCGTAGATCGCTCTGGGAGGCTGCTCTGCCGACCAGCACGGCCCAGACTGGGGCCACGAAGTTTTTCTGTGGTTTGATCCTCAGTGGGTCCGTTAAATTTAAGCCCAGACTGGTGGCGGTTGTCTTGCTGAGAGCCAGCTAACTGACACTGACCAGACAGGGGAGACTTTGAGGAGGGGGGAGAGGGTGCATTAAAGGAAGGATGTCTCTTAATAGTGCTGTACACATGCTCTTCTTTCTCACTCGGTGCTGATATGCATGAGCTCCACCTCTGTGGTGTTGGAGCAGGTGGAGAAGGAGAGATGTTTTTAAGAGAAGGGATGGAGCAGGCAGAGGTAAGCCTGCGCTGAGGATTGGAAGACGTTTGAGCATTTATCCCCTCGATGGAAGAGGACATAAAGCTCGCCAGCTCCCCGTTGCTGTAGGTGGAGTGTAGCCAGTCCTCCTCTAATGAGGTCTCGGGCATGGATGGAGAGGACGGCAGCCCTGGATGGGAGTGGTGCGGCGTGACAGAAGTCTGACCTGCTGTACCAGGAGAATCCTTAAACATCACCTGATCGTAGAGCTGGGAGTACTCAGCAATCCTGGCACCTGAGAAGGGAACAAAAAAGATGGAAGATGATAAGACGGATGCTGGGTGTCTTGGGCAAATATGACATTTCTTGTATATCTTAAAGTTTTAGACTTTTAATTGTATGAACAATATTTATTTAAAACTAATTTCTTTGTAGTCTGTAAATCATAGATATAAGTTTAATCAGTAATAAATATAGTTATTTGGCCCAGCCACCCTCGTTTTTAAGAAGCACCGGTCTGAATACTGACATAGATACTGACCTCATTCAGCAGTCTGGGTATACGTGACCTAACCTACTTACGTGGTTAATATACTTCTATAAGTTGTTTATTAATAGATATTGAGAAGAGATTTAGTCACATCTGTCAAAAAAATCAGAAAGAAATATTTTTTTTGTTACCTATGGCTGCACCCCCTTGTTTCTTCTCCTCTAAGATGGCAGCTAGGTCTTTCTGTCTCTTCTCAGTTCTGGACCGACTACAGGAGTCTCCAGGGTCCATGCTCCTCATGCGCAGCAGCTGGTTGGCTTTCTTAATCTTCTGGCTATACTGCCGTGCCATCAGGAACACACGGCTCTTGGTTTTATCCATTAACTCCAGCGGGAAGTCCACAGACTCACCCAGCAGCAGCGAGGAGGATGCCAGTGGTGAGTCCAGGCCTGCCAGCTCCCCTGGAAAGAAACTATGGAGGTCCTTGAGGGTGTTGTCTTTTGGTGAGGTGTTTCGCTGTGGAAGCTCCACCAGATCATCATCCTCTAAGCGGAAGCTTCCGCTGCTGAGACGAGCCAGCCTGTTGCGGATGTTCTTCACTGTGCCTGGGGGGGGTTCTGGGGTGTCGGGAAGGGGGCGTGACGTGGAAGTGGGGCTGTGGTTTTCTTCCTCAGAGGCGGCTTCACTCTGAAGGTCAGGAAGATTGATAACCGGAATGGTGAATGTGGACGTGGAGGTGAGGGGTGGGGGCTGATGTGCTTGGGGAATCTTGGCTGGGGGGCTGGTTGCTTGAGGTTTCCCAACAGGATGACTCTTTGTAGGGCTGTTTTTGGCAGATGAGACCCTCTTGGGTGACTCACTAGCACTCACAGGGAATGCAGCAGGAAGTCGATCAGCTTTCTTCTCGTTGTTCTTGATGTAGTTTTCCAAGTCGTTCCAGATCTCGTCGACCTGCTCAGATTTCTTGTCTCCTTTCTGTGAGCGCTGGGAAAAGCTCTTAGAAACAGAAGAGGAGGAATAATCTGGCTCAGAGAAACTCCGGACAGGATGGGAGGCCTCTGATCCTTCATCCAGTCTGGCATGGAGGCTGTCCTCTGCAACAAATCCTGTAAGACTTTCTGTCAGGTCTTGTTCTGAGGTTTGCACACTGCCCCTCTCTTGTCTGAGTTTATTGCCTTCATTCATTTCCTTGGACTCTGTCGATTGTGGCTCCCTAAAACAGATAGTGTCATAGATATTCTCCTCCACTATTTTCAGCTCACAGCTCCCATCCTGCTTCACCTCCTGTGTGGAGGACCGGTTGCTCTCTGATGAACTGTCTGGTTCATTCAATGACTCTGTGATCTCTGAAGTACTTTGGATACTTGCTGCCTGGCCCTGGAAACCCTGTACATTTGTAGGTATCTCTTTCCGCTTCTGGTTGTCATCAGGGTCTCTTCTGATGAGACCCATGCTCCTCAGGTCTTCATAACTGATATTATCATATACATTTTCAATGTCGTCTATCGTCAGCTGCTCGGCTGAGGAAGATCCAGATATGTCATTGCTTGATGATTCAGTGTGAATCACTTCCAAATTACCGTGGCCGGACTGGTCATCTTGAGGACTCCCTCGACCCTCTGTAGCCTTCTCTCCTGCACTGCTCGCCCTCCGCAGGACTCTGCTGCCATCAGGTGGAGGCTCAACCTGCACCGTGGGCACCTGTTCAACGTGCCAGCTGCAGGGACGAGCTGTCCTGGGTGATGAAGTAGCCTCTGACCTCTCTGATGGTGTCTCTGGCTCTGGCGCGCTTGGCTCTGTGGGAACAAACATTTGGTAGATGTCCTCGTCCTCGTCGTCGGGCTGCATCGTCCTCTGACGGGTGGGAAACATGGCCCTACGAGCTCGGTGGTCAGCCCAAATGTTTCGCACTGAATGGTCACTTTCTGTGACGATTACAGAGGGGATGGGGGAGTCTGGAGGTTCCTCTGTCACACGAGGTGTCCTAAGGAGTGGCGGGTGGTGACTTCCTTCCCTTACTAGGGAATCTCTGGCTTTCTAAAGGACAGCAGGAATAATCAGTTTAGCATGTGGCTCTGTGGTCCACAGAGGTAGACTACGAATGAATATCATACCTTCAGATCTGAGGCGCTCATGTTGAAAGCTTTCCACTGTTCTATGCTGTCAACAGATGCTTGAGGGTTCAGCTTCTTTCTGCTGCTTTTGCCAGGGACTCGTAACCTCTTTCCACCTCCCTGAAAACAGAGTATTTGGTATTAAAACATGTTTGAAGAATAGCTGACAAATTGATATTTATGTATAAGAATTTAAAGACAGAAGAAAAATACCAAAATGTAATGCATGAACTCACCGGACCACTATCATCCTCATCATCAGCATCCTGCTGATGCGGCTCCTCCCCTTCTTCCCTGTCACTGTGGTCGTAGTGATCTCCGGGATCCAGGGACTCCTGTGACTGGTTGATAAGGCTGCGGCTGCGACCTATGGTGCCCAGAGCCAGCTGGGACACCGGAGAGAGCAGGCTGACCCCTAGACTTGTTCGCTGGGGAGAAGAAGATTCAGCAAGTTTTGGGGTAAATGAAATCCGTGTTTGTGTTTGCATTAAAACTGTTATCTTCTTTGGTTGGGACTCACCTTTTCCCCATCAGCATTGGCAGCATTATGTTTGGCATTCTTCAGTAACTTGGAGAGCGGCTCTGGGAAATCAGAAACGTACATTTGTGCAATCTTAAAATCTTGAAAAAATGTCACATGCTGTAGAATATGCATGTTATCTTTTACTAAACTTCTTATCTAGACTTAATAGGTACAAAATTCAACTCATGTTTGGGTTTAATTCAGTTGATTCTGCATGTCTCACCTTTTCTGCGTCCTCTACGAGGAGTGGGGCCTTCCTTGGTTTGAGGGGAATCCTTCTTGTCACCTTCAGGGCTGTAATGAAATCCTGGATGATCTGGGAAAATGAAAGCATTTATAATTAAAGTATGTTTTATGTGGTTAAACCTGCTGTACAAATAAACAAATAAATAAATAAAAATATATTAGTGTAATTTTAACAAGGTAATGTCAACTACTCTGCATACATATAAACAAATATGCACTTACGTATTGCATCCATCTCCAAAATGGCTTGTTTGGCCTGGAAGTCAATGATATAGGAGTATATTTAAAAGGTTAAAATATTTTAGATGAGCACATTTTGACACTAGGTGGCGCCAAACTAGAGTCAGAAAGAAACTTGATGAAATCAAACTGCATTTAAAATGCTTCCAACTACAGCAGTTATATAATGTTTAACTTGATTTTTCAGCTATTGTGCAAGTACTTTTACATGCAGGATCTTTGCATACAATACAGGTGCTTCACATAGTTTTTACTTTAGCATGTGAATACTCCTCCACCTCTGTAAGCAGCATCACAGTCAACTTTCTCACTGTCAACTGAGGAGAGGAATCCTCATTGTATTTGCACAAAGTCAAAGGCAGATGAACAGACAGAGCAGCGATTGTTGAAGAATTACAATACGTCAGAGGTAGAATTCAGACCACATGAAAGCAAAGATAGAGAAAGGAAGTATTTCAGGGTGTGGATATGACATTTCCAACAATTCCCACTCAAAGTTTGCGATGGGCTTGTCTTACCTTGGCAGGAATTTTGGCAGGATGATTTTCAAGTATGAGTCGTTTAAGGTGTAAGATCCACATTCGCTTGTCTTGCTGCGATTTGGCCTGGGGTCAGAGCACAAAACATCAGAGAGGATTATGTCATACATGCACTTTAAATGCGGCTCAGGGGATTGGGATAAATCCTTTAAAATACGGCTTTTGTACATCACACATGTTAGATTTTCTTTTTTTAGCGCTTGCCCAAAACATGGTGGTTAGGTAACAACAATGGCTGCCTCTAGCTTTTAAGCTCTCAACATGTCTGAGCAGCTCATAAAGATGAGCCTGGACCATCTACAAAACAATGAGACACCTGCAAATAATCTTAACACTTTCTGACTCTTGCACAATGCTGTTGGTAGCAACAGGACACTTTTAAACATGTAATTAAGACTCAAAAGGTGCTTGGTGTTTGCTGGGATGTGTGCCTTCTTATGAAATGCTTCTATACCTGGACTGTGTGCTGTAACTTGGGATTCTTGTAGTGAAAAACACTAAAACTCAGAGGTTCCTTTGGAATAACCTCCACCAGCATCAGGTTGCAGCACTACGGAAGACAAACAAGAAACCACATAAAAAATGCATTTACAGACCAAGAGCATTGATTCTTAGTGTCTCTTTAGGGCTTCACGTTGCATGACTGACCAGGATGTGAGCCTTGTACGTGTATGTTTCTTCTCGTTTCTTCGTAATCAGGAGCAGCTTGTCAAACAGGAAGAGTGTCCTTTCATTTTTGGCTCGCTGCAGACGAAAAGTCCCTTCAAGAACCAATTCTCCGTAGCCGGTCAGATCAGGGCCTTTCCAGTTGGTCAGGAGACTCTGGATTTCCTGCAGCAAGCATGGAGTTGCAGAGAGTGAGGAGAGTTAGGTAACCTTATTTGTTTTGATACAACAGGAAAAATAATTGCAAAGGAAATCAGAAATTTTTAACTGAATCAGAAAAATAAGAGTTAGGCTGGACTGATCCAGGGGGGCTAAAAACATTAAAAAAGGATAAGACATATTAACACATACAATTATAGACACAAGAAAAGAAAGTGTCTATTTCTCTTGTGCCAATACTTTCTCCAGACTCAGAACAAATGTTTCCACACATTCCTGCATTCGCTTGACCGTCCTGTCTCCCAGCAGATAAAAGAAACAAGCTTTCCTTTTATGTGTCTTTCTTATGCAAGGCCATCATTAGCCTGGTGGAAAATGTAGTGACTTGCCTAAAATGTGGGGAAGATCAGGGTCTTGGCTGATTCAGACACTGGAGAGTTCACATAACTACTGGAAACTGTTGTCTGTTTTAGTTGATGAGAGACTTGGAAAGGCTGTGTGTTTGTGTGAGTGCTTGTTTTACCTGCAGCCTAACAGCGTGCTCATGTTTCCTCTTCATGTCATTGATGTGCCAGGCCACTCTCTGCATGGTGTCTATAGCCTCCTGTACAACCTCATAAGTCTCCGTGTCCTTCTCCATGTGGTTGGCTATTTCCTGCAAAGTAACAGATACAAAGCAGCTCTGAGTTACCATCTGCACACAATGTAAACATACACACACAAGCATTTTCATGACAAGCATGTGTTTGCATACAAATAAATGTGCTGTTTTTGTGTTAATTAAAGGCAAAAGGCTCACACACTAATATGAGCACATACTACATTGGACATACACAGGAACATGCATACAGAGCACCATATGTTTGAACATTTGGCTCCTCCAACAGAGCCGAGCTGGAAGCTGAGGCCACCCTTCATGTACATTTGTACCAGTATAGATAAAATCATTATGGAGCATCACAAGCCTGTGCCTGCACTTACATCTCTGTCAATGAAAGGTGGTGTTTTGTTTTTTTATTTTTTTCTATGTCAGTGGAGCACATTTTTAAGACAGCTGGCAGACAGACGTACATGCAACAAGAGGTGGTACTTGAGGATCCGCTGCACTGGCTTGAGCAGGTAGGAGCCCAGGGGCAAGGAGTGCCTGAGAGATTCTTGGCGCTCGCGGAAAAACTTGGCCAACGCCTTGTTCCTCATGCATTCTGTGAGCACAGCCACTGACCTGTGGAGACAAAACACAGCAAATAAAATTTAATAGATGGGTAATAAATCATTATTTGACAGCAATGAAAAGTGAGAGCTGTAATGTATGCCCTGCCTTACTACTCTACAAAAAAGGAAAATAATTAACACGGTTGGCAGTAGTGTAAACATTTAATATATTAATCAAAAATATAAAGACTAATATTTCAAGTAATAATTTATATGATTTCCATAAATGCATGTGTCACTTTTTAAACTCAAGCGGGGTTAAATTTACAGAATTTAAAATGATTTTGAACATATTTTTAATTATATGTGTGCAAAATCATATTCCACTTTGGTGCATTATATGCAATTATAGTTTATTCTACATTGTCTCTGTATTACCAGACTCCTAATAAATATATACTGTAGTATCTATACAGTAATATACTGTAGGTGTCTATCATCAAGCTCCTGCATAGATGAGTGATGCATGCATTTCTAGCCGAGCCAGCACTGATTAAATTTTCCAACACATTCTAGTAAAAAAACAGCAATTTACAAGTTTGTAAGAAACAGATTTACTGCTCAGCTGAGCTTGTTTGCAGTGTGGCCTGCTGAGGAATAAAGAGCTTTTTAATCAACTATTGAGGGTGCATGCGTGTGTGTGTGTGTGTATGCACAGTGGAAAAAGACAGAAAAAGACAGTTGTGAAGTTGTTTCAATCTTTTCTGTATTATGTGTGTGTCTGAGTGTGCACATGTGCATGTCTGCATGTCTAAATTCCAGTGCTGCTCCACACAGGCCTCACATTGTTCTGGAGGAAACCCGACCTTAGAGCTCAGTATGACCATGATGCATCTACAGACTCTGCAAGTGTGCAGAGTGTGCATTTATGTGAAACTGTCTTCCTGTGTGTGTGTCGTGTGTGACCTCAGTAGGGGTCACCAGCTGCGGTGTGGACGTGGGAGAGGGTATATCGCAAACAGCTGACAACAGCCCTCCTCAGGCACACAAAATCAGCATTTGATAAGTAATTTATGTTTAAATATCGTTGCACGCTTCGTTATTGAATGCTGAAAGGAAAATGGCAGCCTGAGGAGAAGGTGTGCTGGGCAGGTGCAGTACATTGCAGAATGAAGACAAGCCTCACGTTTCAGCCTGATTTAATCATACACAATGTACACACTGACACAAAAACACCCACACATTATTCTATACAGGTGTCCCATGGCACTGCAGCACCCACACAAAGCAGAATAAAACATTAACAGTGTTTGGTATGATAAGGTGACAATGTTAATACCCTGTCTGTCAGCGTGTAAGCTGCAGGAATAAAAGAATGGAAGGAAAAAAGAAAAAAAAAAACTGGAGAAAGAAGCACAAGGGGAGAAAGCGGGACCCTGAGGCACAACTGATGCTAGACATTTTGACTCCTGCTGAGGAGACCTCCATACACCTTGTCAAGGGGTGAAAAAAACGGTAACACACAATGGAGTTATCTGAGATGCTGGGAAGACGGCATGTGGAGATGAGATCAGGATGGGATACTCACAGATGATGATTTCTTACCGTGGATAGTTGGTGCAGTACTGGGTATAAATGTGGAACTCTTCACTCTGGAACAAAATATATCAAGAGTGATTTTAATATTTTGTTATGATTACCAAATTGTTAAAACACAGGCAAGACCAAGTATACTTTAACACATCTTAACATGCATTTATAAACAGTAACAGTAAGTTTAACCAGAGGCAGCGTTTCGTGTTTCTATCCATTCTGGCTGTATGTAATTATACCAACAATAATGAAAAGGCTCAGTATTTAGGCTTTTCAGATCTTAGAGAAAAAGATGAATCACTCACATGAAGTCTGCATTTAAGGATTATTGTCTTTCACAACAGCAATATTTCTATCATAAACTCATACAAAGATTTGACACTGAAATACACAACCAGGAAGCTGTTAACATATTTTGAATGTGAAAGATTTGTTATCTTTTACTTCCCTTGCATTAAATAGGTTCCTTTAATAGGTCAAGATTTATTTTGCCCTTATTTTGTTATCACTGGTTTTACTGTATCTGCAGTGGATCATGCCAGCTTTGAAGACTGGCTGGTTATTTTCATGTTTACGGCTCTACACTCTTTGAGCCCACAGACAAGGCATCCACTCTCCTCCACTCACTGATCCTAATTGAACCTCATCTCCACAGCTTATGATTAGCTGAACCGTGGCCTTTAATTCTCCATTTATCCCAACAGCCCTGAGCGCTTGGATTAAATAGCCCTTCATTTCTCATCGCCGCCCCTTTGAGACATTTTCCCATCTTGCATACCTCTCTGAACATCAAAAGACATCAAAAGGCAATGTGACTTGTCAAAGCTGGAATGGACCTCTTTGGTTTCATCCTTATATTTCTCAGATCCTTCAATTCATTGATCATTTATGGACATTTTCCTCAAATCATCTTTTTTTCCCCTTCAAACATCCCTTTCTTGGAGATCTCAAGATGATCCCCTTGCTGTTGCATAATGTGAGTTTAACTGAACTTTACTTGTGTCCGTAAACAGTGGGGGGTGAGGGGGGGGTTGCAGGATGCCGACCGCTTTCAGGAAACAACATTATAAACATGCAGGACAGATGACTGAGCTCTGTCCTGCTGCATACATATAGAGCAAATGGGCTTTCAGAAACAGTTACCAATACGTGACCTGCAGTTAACATGCACACAAGTCCCCCAAACAAACTTCATACACACAGTATGTTCCACTAAAATATACTAACACAAGCACACAAATACACAGAATCTCATGAACCGTTTAGGCTGAGGTGCTCCGTGGGAATCGTCCTAAACTGAAGGAGTTCTCCTCCTCCTCATCGTCTCCAAGAGTCTGCCGCCACAGACCGAGCCTAAACACTACCAGATGTGCCACCATCGATATCTGATGACACACACTCCTAATACACACTCTTAATATCCCTCTATAGCAAAGACAGAAAACCACAAAGTACATAAATGATTCTATGGAATAGAAATTTTGCAGAGCATGCATTCATGCAAACAATCAAATACAGACATACACATCTGCACACTCTTTGAACCCAACCAGAAAACCAGCAGACCTTGAAATAAAACCCATCTATAATATGCTTCCTTTTTAGAAATATATACAAACTATGTTAAATCATACAATCATCATATCCCAATTTTGCATGTGAGAGGTTTGAAGTCTGAGCAGCTGCTATAGATGCAGAAAATAAAACCTATCCTTCTCTAGGGTACCATGGTATAAATTATAAGGAAAGAGGTCTACTTTTTTGAGCTGTGACCACTAATCACTGCAGAGAAAAACAAAATGTTCAAGCTGGATCAGGGCCTACTCATCACTTTAATAACGAGCTAATAAAGCAGCAGGGTTTGCTGGTGCACTGATTTGTTGAGACCGGACCGGTTGCAGTGAGTCAGCAGATAAGCACTGAACATGGTAAATCATGAGGAGAAAAAAAAGTTTCAGCTCTTAATGTAATTGAACTCTGTGCTTCAGTCAGCATGTAGAAACCCATAAAACACTTTAAAGGCTTACTCAACGCACAGCACAGTGAGATGTACGCAAACAGAGGAGAACATGAGGATAGAGAGCCAATTATCCAAGAGGTGGAGATTTATAATTAGACCTCTCTTTTTTTAACATTGTGTTGGGATATTATTCTTGCCTGCTGAGACTAGAAAAGTATCAGAAATCATGTGAGTGCATTTCAAAGGAGCCAACAAAGGATAGGTTTTGTGGTTTTCTGGCTCCTAGCAACCATGAATAACGTTTAGTAATATAAAAGAAATTCTGGTTACTAGCTTGTTACCAGAAGGCAGCCAATGAAACATACTTGAAACAACAGCAGGTACTTACTGCTGTGTCTCCATATCAAATCTACTAAAGTTTCAAGACATAGTCCTTTCAACCTTTGGCTCCTTAAGTTGGGGTAGCAAGATGATGTCCAGAAGTCAAAAATTTTAGAGAATGCATATTTTTGCACATTAAACAAAAAAACCACACCATATGCAAATCTCAAAAGAAATCCTACAATGTAGCCCCACGATTGGATGTGCTATATGAGGTAAGATGAGATGCAGAGTCTTCACGTGTTTTATTAGAGGTCTCTTAACTTGCTGCTTCTCAGACTACAGCTAAACTTAACTTCACAGTGGCTTAAATAATAGCTTCAAAAAGTGATTTTTCCAGGACACAGGCTGCATTGAAGCACCACATAAAAGTGGATTTAATGGACATCAGCTTTATGAATACAGTCTCACATGAGAAAGGTTATCAGACGAAGGAATCTCAAGACAGTTTCTGAACATTCACTGTCAGAAATGCACCATGGTGTGGTATCCAGGATCTAAAACTTCCAGTCCTTGTCACTCATTAACCTCTAACCAAAGTATGGCCAAAAAGCCGTTTTTCCCCCTATGTGACAACCATTTTACTTTGAAAATACTTGTAACATTAATCAGCTGCTTACAAGATGTCAATGAGCTTGTTTGTTTACAGATCCCTGTTAATTATGCAGTAGTGATGTGGGCTGCCATAAAACCAGTTTGTCTCAACAACAGCTGCTGTATTTAGGCAGTCTATGATGCTGACTCTAACTTTTTTTTTCTTCCTAAGTGGTCAGACAGTTGCTCTGTGGTTTTAGTGTAATTGCAGTATGGCAGGGAGGGAATGTGAAGTGTTTAGGAGGAAGTGCTGGAATGCAACACATTATCATGGGACATGATCACACAATGATTTTGTGGGTATGGACGAATGAAGAGTGGGAGTGGAATTACAGCTGAAACACACAGTCACAAGGAACAGTGATGCATGAAGTTGCTGAGTGCAGTTGTTTTTCTTGATGAAGCACTACTATTATCCCCCTCCTGTAAATGTGAATACACTTTTGGACGGTGTTAAAAAATTCCTTTGGAGTCATCGTTCCTCCCTGCCCCCCTGCTGAGAAAAAAACTTACATTCTCACCAGCAAAAGAATGCCACCATCCTTCATAAACCTTTGGTCTCCTCATCTGATTTTGGGAAGAATTCTTTACAATTACATGTGCATCGTTGTCTCTATGTGCTTATGCATATGTCCAAAGTAGCTTGTTGGATATGTTTCAACAAACAGAGGAGGAAAGTGCATGCGAGAAGAGAAAAAACTGTGTAGCTTTCTTTAGGACATCAGGCTACAAAATGAGAAGTATTTGAAGAAATGCATTTACTTGTTTTCTATGGCTAAAACCTGTGAAAAAAATAGGTATAGTGAAGATATGACCATTTTACCTTGGATACAAAGCACTCTGCGATGGCCACAGGGTCAGCGTTGCACTTCTCAAGATCATGAAGAAGATTCCTGAAACAATTAACAGAAAGCAGAAATTTCACATGACACATGCAAATGAATTCAAAGGACTTTAACACATGTGAACCTTCTTTCTCCTCTTTCTTTGTTTGCACTAACTGAATGACTTACTCTTTCAAACAATTGCTGTGAATTTCAGGACTAAGAGTCACCCTCAGCACAAAAATTAGGTCTTAGGGCACCTGACACTTAACAAATAAGAAACTTCCATGAATTCAAAACAGTCGGCTCCCCTGTGTGGCTGTGTATGTGTGTCTAAAAACACACTGTGGAAAATGGCCCGTGTTGAAGTTATTGTTTCATGGCTAAAGCATGAGATCATTGTGACTGCTTTAAACTGCTTTTATGCTTCCTTTTACAAGCCAGTTGGGCTGTGAACAGCAGCTGAGAAATGAATTGGTGGGAGAGAAATGTCTGTGTCTTCAGACCACCATAGAGGATGCTTAGATCAGAAGCCCACAGTTTAGGGCAGTGCTGGAGGAAACAAACACATACACCTGACTGCTGCAACAAAGGCCTTCCTGGAAATCAACAGGTGGCTCAGCCCAGTTTGACTGTTAGCTGGACATCGTGGAGCCAGAGAGACGAGAGTCTGAGTATTTTTAGGCAACAGATTGATGAATGGGGATTTTCATGTTGGCCAAAGCCAGGTTTAATGTCGCTTGTACCTAAGTTTTATTTCTCTTTCCACAGTTCAAGATGTTGTATGAGAACACACACACACACACACACATTATATATATATATATATATATATATATATATATATA
This sequence comes from Melanotaenia boesemani, assembly GCF_017639745.1. NCBI lineage: Eukaryota > Metazoa > Chordata > Actinopteri > Atheriniformes > Melanotaeniidae > Melanotaenia > Melanotaenia boesemani. The sequence goes on from NC_055703.1 coordinate 17,126,190, forward strand.
TATATATATATATATATATATATATATAAACACACATATACATATACACACATATATATGGAGACATATCTACAATTCTGTCTTTTTTTACTTGCAAAGCAACTTCAAACTGTAGCCTCACAAATAAACATGCAAAACAGACTAGTTTGCTTTACTAGAACTACAAGAAACTGGCCAGTATTTGTGGATTTATAAGAGACATGAACAAAAATACTCAGAACTAACATTTGGGCCACATAATGAAGATGGCCCTTTCCTGTTCTGTTGTTTAAAGGTTGTTAAGACATACAAAGAGTATTTTTACAGCATTTGCTGTCTGAAATTGTTTTCTTGGACATGAGATTCACTAGATCAGCTTCTTGTCCAACACAGTTTTGCAAAAACTCTATAGCTGCCTCCTGGGTTTAGCACCATCCAGAACAACTGTGATTCATTTAACAAACTACAGACAAATACCTATCAAAGTGTGTGCATGTGTTTTTTCCCCCACACTACATTTACCAGAAGATTTTCCTACGCAGTAACATGGATCTGACCATGATATATAATGTTGATTAAAATTACCACCGGTCAGTCAACAGTCCTTTAACTGAACTGGGTGCAAACCTGAATAAAGAGGCCTAATAATTTAACATTTATTTAGAATTTTACCCAAAACAAAAGGAAAAAGTGAACTTATCTAACTTATTCAGTGCTATGACTATACACACACTTGTGCCAAATCATACACAGTTTTAACCTTTTTTATTTCTATTTTCAAACTTAGTTTCAACACGAGGCCACTCCACACGCACAAGTGTACATTTTTGTGTACATGTTGTACCTGTTAAAGTGGTAGATGTCCCGGATGTTGCCAAAAAGTGAACCTTTATCCTCAGAGCTCAAGGCCAGTCGAGACTGGTTGCTGATACAGTCCAAGTAATCCTGCAGAAACAAAGATAGAGAACATCAAGTCAGAGGGACTTGGAGTATCTACACCTGCCACTGCACACCTGTGAAAAAGCTAATCTCGTAATTCTACCTTTACAGCTTTCAAACTCTGTTTGGCTCTACTTTGCACAGAATCACATAATACGTCCAAAACCACCGAAAGCTCAATGAGTAATGTGAAGGGTACAACAATTAAGCTGCCTGATGTTTCACCAACAACTCCACCCATTAAGCTAATAATTCCTAAAGTACATATCACTGTAAGAGCTTATTATGTTACTTTAAATGCTGCTGTCTCAAATCAAATACTTAATAAGCCACAATACAGAGTTTACAATTCTGTTAACTCAAATTAGAGCCAATAGCTAAAAGGGGAAAACTACAAGCTGTGTGGTTTAACTCTGTGTTTGGTAATTCCTTACTGACTTCATATCATAGAATCATTTTATTATCAGATTAATTTGTTGAGAACCCCCCCCCCCCAAAAAAAAACACATTTTAAAACGGTTTTTTGGCCTCTCTGTTCTTTGTTTTTGTAAACCAATAAGCTTGTTCCCTGTCTTATTTTGTGTAAACAGCTGGATGAGAAGATGTCATTATGTTTGTTGTGTTTGTGAATTAGTGTTTCAGTAGGTTGTTGCTGGGACAGACAAGTTTAACATGAGTCCAAAAGCAAGTTAAAAGCAGGTATACATCAGGAGGATTTAACTCTGCAGGCTGCTTCCAATGCTGAGCAGTGATATGATGGGGATAGTAAACACCAGCTTAGGGAAAGTGAGAGGCGGAGAGAAAGATGGGTGGACCATCTGCTGCAAGAAGAAGTTGGATGTTGGCCGGTCAAAACAATAAACTTCATGACCTAAATCAGTAAACCGATTACTGATAAGTTACCACCCTTGTTTACCACTGTTGCTAGTCTCAGTCTTGTGATATTGTTAAGATGGCACCACTATATTTAGGATGGTGGTGAGCACACACAGTCCTCTGTCTCTCGGCTCCCTTTTATTAAGCGTCTCCTGCTTGTCTGTCTCCTTTATAGATGAGTTAAGATCTGACTGCATCTGTTCCTGCAGACAACTCAAATCTGTCAACGTGAGTTCATCCCAAAAACACAGTCACACACAAGTAGCTACAAATGCAAGTTGAGTTTTAAAAAATACAAATAATCCCACTAAAACCAGGCAACCGACTTCTTGTCTGTCTGTTGTCTGGTTACCTTCAATGATCCCCAAAGTTCATGACCTTGTAAATTACCACAGTATAAATTACATTTAACCTAAGATTGACTAGGTTTTGCTGAATTGTGAGCCAGCTTTACACAGCACACAAAGAGTGTGAGTTGCTAGTTACAGTGCATTAGCCGTGTCTTCATCTGCAGATCGGTTCTCTCAGTTTTGGAGCCTCCATTAAGAAATTGCAGTCATTATTGATTAGCACTGGAGCAGATAAATTCCTGCAGCTATTGAAGTAATTTGATTTAGGACTGAAATGGTAGTGAAGACATTCGTCCCACAGTAGGGGAGCGTAACAGACAAAATGCAATGGGATGAAAATGGCTAATGCTTTGATCAAGGGTTTATGTTTTAAAAGGAAACAATAGCAATCCTGTATTTGGTCAGGCTGGTGGTTATAGTGGATATGGGGGTGGAGGAGTCACATCAGGAGGTCATGTTTAGAATTTGTTGACTATTGGCAGTAATATGTAAGGTGATGCTTTATTAGCCAAGGGGTCAGAGATCTGACCCAGCCTGACCCACTCACTCATCACACTCAGGCTCAGTGAGATCAACAATGGACAGCGTTCACATCAGCACATGCACACACCTGACGGTTCACTCCTGCCCAAGCCTCAGACATAACATGTGCTAACTTGAAACCTTCATGTGTTAACCATTAACCTCCTCAAGCAGTCTTTTCTCACATGTTAAGCACAACCTAATGCTGCCCTGCAGTAGGAAGTGATTACTTCAGACAATGCAGAGTGTAAACAACCACATCTCTGTGTTTCAGCATTTCCACAGGCCAAGTGATGTTCCCAGATTATTTCCAAATTCCTGGTCAACTTCAAATAGCCTGGTCATGCATTTCAGATCCTCTTTTTCTGAGAGCGGAAAAAGAGGAGAGGGGAAAGCGAGATCAGAGACATCTCTTTTAACACTGTTTGTGGATGATGGATTAGGCTCATTACACACATTGGATAAGCCAAAGAAGGGTGCTCATGCAGAGGCAACAAAACACAAAACACACAGAAATGCACACTGGCCTGACTGCATGCATCAGTGTGCTGCAGGTTAAGAAAATACATGCAAATTCAGTAAAGTCCAGTGAACTCTGTAAGTGAAGCAATTATAAGAGGGAAAAAAAAGCAATGAAAGGCAAGTATGCCCAACAACAGTGCTGCTGACAGATGAAATACAGGTGAGCCCAGAAGAGTCTGGGTAAATATTTGTGTTGAGGCTGTCACACCCTCTTCCTTTGCAGGAAGCAGCCTGGGCAGAGGGATTACTGAAACAGGGGTTGCAGGACGGCTCACACAGGACAGTGCTGATAATAAATGGCTTGATGCTGTGTGCATGTGTGTAGTAGTTCTTTCTTCACTGTAGGCTAACTGTCAACCTATACGTCCTGTTCATAGATATAATCAGACTAATCTATCCCCGATGCACTCACTGGAACTGTCATTAAAAGAGTGAAGAAAGACTAAAATGCATGTCTTTTCCACAGTGCTAGAGAAGAATTTGCAGTCCTGTCTTGTACGTGTTACTGTCCAGGAACTGGGTGGTCTGAGTCACTAATGGGAAAAGGTGGTCTGCAGAGCAGAAGCAGTAACGAGTTATTAAGTGCAGCTCCTAAGCTCTGTTCAGTGTTTTCCTAGCCTACCTTGGCCATTGTTATCTCAGAGCTAAATCCCTCTTCCTACTTTCCTCTCTGTCCATTTCCACACCTTTGTGTCCTGATAGAGAAAGGCAAAGAAGGAGCAACATCAAACAAGAGAGGCGACCAAAACCACATGATCTAAACTTTGTTTCCACACAACTAATTTAATTTTCTTTTTCTAACGGCCTACCACCACCACCACCCCTTATATATATATAAAGTTTTAATAATACACACAAACTAAACAGTTTCCAATTTTCTCTCTCCTTCCAATATCAGTGAAACTGCAGGATGCACAGGTAGAATACAGAATGTGTTCACTGCATTTCAGCACAAGTGAAAGAAACAAAGAGAAGAGAGAAAAGACCGAAAGCTTTGAGGAAAACCACTACACCCAGTTCTTCACAAAGCCACTCAAGAACTGACTGCAGGCAATGAGTGTCTTTGTAGTTCAAAACCAACATCACAACGAGTGCATTTACTTTTGTGTGTATGTGTACGCGTACAGCGTTTGTGTACTTGTGCATGTGGCACAAAGGCATCGGTGTCATGTAACTTGACCAAACCCCACCTTTAAGCGCAGGTGACCTTATTGTATTAAAGGTTCCCAGCAGCCAACAAGCAGTTCACATCACGTGTGACAAAAAAACAAAAAAACATCTAAGCTAATCTACCAGCTGATAGCTGTTGGTTAAGACTGGTTTTGTCCCTGAAAAGACAGAATCAGCCAGTCGTTGGACTGACACACCTTAATGATGGTCTGGGGTCAGCTGGGAATCGATTTATTATCATTTTTTATCGCCTCTCTTTGAAAAATGAGATCTTTGAAAAGGGAAACTACATAATCCTTTTTCAGTTTCTGCCACTTTTTACTGAATAAAAATGGTGGCTCAGCCTTGGGGTCACGACATTATTAACAGGAAAGGATTTCCTAAAACAAAAAAATCACCTCTTTGTTCAATGGCTACAATCAGTGGAGATATGTAAGCTGTTTTGTGCACATCTATTGGGTCATTTAGTTAATGCAGCTATAGTGCACTTACACTTAAAAATGTAAAATTCATGATTTTATCCATCATGTATGTCATTATTTACAATTTCAAAAAGAAATTGTACTTTTCCCTGAACTACACTTAGCTCACAGTTGGGCTTAGTTTAGTTTATACCTTCTGTTTGATTCTGATCATCAGACCTCTGATCCAGAATTGCTATAATGTTCCAGCTTAGGGGGGAGAAGAAGTACTTTTTACTTTTGATGGTACTTTGTACATCTTAGCTCAAGGTTATTGTACACATTTCTTCAAGTCCTCACACTGTATTTGATGTTCTGCCAAATGTGCTAATGTGTCTTTGACATCCTGCTGTTACATCCAGTCCTAATTTCCTTCAAGTGTTGTTCTCAGTCAGAAAGTTATATAATTTGGGATTTTGTTCCTTACCTCTACGATGCTGCGGAGGTCCTGCACGTAGGTTCTCTCTGTGTCCAGTATCTCCTGCACCACCCTGTCCACGTACGTCCTGGGTCCCTGCACCTGGATCGTCCTGTCTCCTCCGTCTGGGCTCAGTTCAGGCTCTGAATGTTCTGTCGCAGTCTGTCTGTTGCCCTGTCTACCCTCCCCATCATTTCTGTCATTTTCCTCTCCACATCCCAGCTGCCTGGCAGGGACCAGCTCCAACCGAATTGCTCCGGAGTCACGGTCCAAGGTGACAGGGTTACAGAGAGGAGCGGCGACAAGAGTGGAGCGGCTGCCCAGTGAGCAATGACTGTCCCGGGAAGAGGCCGAGGAAGAGGTGGAGCTGTAGCTGATCGGCCTTTCTGTGCTGTCGGGAGAGGAGTCCATGCTGATGGCGGAGCAGTAGCGCGAAGAGGTGTGGCGGAAAGCTGGGTCGCGAAGGCAGCGAGCTGGGATGTCAACGGAGCTCAGAGCTGGGCCAGAGTCCGGGACTTCAGGAAGAGGAGGCAGCGCATCAGGCAGGTAGCTGTAATCGTCTAGAGAAAATAAAAGAGGAAGAGAGTCACATGAATTTATTTTAGCTTAGATAGCAGTCATATCCCAAAAATGTTACTTCTTTCCTCAAGTTCCTTGTTTTAATCAATTTTGTGAGACGATGAATGGCATAACAAAACCATACATATTCCAGCTTCCTCATTTATTACAATGGATCTCTAGCTTGGACGGCTACAGGCCATAGAGCAAACAAAAACTCTTCATGGCTACTATTTTATTGCAATGAATTTAGTTAAAACCATGTGGGAAAATGTGTATTTCCTTATAGAAGGCAATCCGGAGATTTGCAGCACTGAACTGCTTCTCTGTTTCCTTTGGAAGCACCGAGAAGGGCCAGAAAAATTACTTGAGAATAAGTTATAAAAACCACTAAACTCGGTTGTTTGAGAGATAAAATGGTTAAAAACCAAAGAGTGTTTAAAAATAATTAACTTAGCCTTGAGTTTGACAGAAAATCATCAAATTGTCCATCACAAAGCATTTCCATTTCTGACTTTTACCACGTTTTCTCTAAACACAAAGGACATTTCATTCAGGCACACACACAAAAAAAGACTTAAACTAGTGATTGAGGCCACAAAGTCATTTTCTCATTTTCTTCTATTACTGACTACTTTCTGCAAACCCTGGGGTCGCCCATTATTAGTCAAGACATGTTTACAGTTGATTCATTTTTCAAACCACATTAGTCTTTGTGTAAAATATACAAATATACAATAGTATATGTGTAAAACTGAATTCTCTTTCCACCATCATCATCATAGTTTGCTCAAAAATCAACTACATTAATTAAAAAATTTTTTTTTGTCATTTTTGTCAATGTGGCTTAACGTTTGTCACTGAGAACTTCAAAATGATTAGCTCATGAACCATCCTCTGTTTTTAAGTGCTTAAACAGAGGGAAAAAAAACTTGACGAGAGAGGAGTCTTAGTCAGAAGGGAAAGACATGAAAGGGGTGCTAGAAATAAGAAACAGAACCTAGAAGTGCTTGTATGAATACAAATGGATGCATTTATAAAATCTAACACAATGTGTATCATATAAAAGTCTAAAATCAAATTTTAAAAGGTCTCAAAATAACAAGAATCTTTTGTTGATGCAAAGAAAGTCTTGTACAGAAATGCTAAAATTCAAATTTAAGTCCTACATTCTCAGACACTAAGCATGCACAGTAAAAAGATTCCCTGTCTGTGACTGCCAACACTTACAATACCACTTCTTATATCCTTACAGTGTCCATCTGTTTAGCCTCCCAATTCCAGAGATTCCTGCTGACCAAAGTTTGACTGACCACCCGCCATATGAGGGACACAAACGCTCAGATTTGTCCTCACTTCCACTCTAAGGGCTTTCCTCACATAAGGCATTTCCCCCATACTAGAAAACAAGCTGAATAAATTACTTTTTAATTTTTTATTTATGCAAATGATAAATATGTGTTTGTGTGTGTGGACAGTTCTGCATCAGTGCAAAGGGAATGGCTTTAATGTCACGTGTAACAGTGTAATACTGACCAAACTCCAGTCTGAGCTATGAATGAAAGTCTTATTTCCATGAAAGGTGAGGTTATGTGCACCTAAATGAGTCTCTTTCTGGCATCCAGCCTCTACCAAACAGTCTCACAACCCTGTCTATGTGTAGAAATCCGTTAAGATATGATTACCCGCCTCCAAGATCTTGCAGTCAGGCCAACTGAAGTAAGACAGAACACAAGCCTTCCAAGTTTCCCTCAGCATTTTCCAAGGTCTGCTCCACAGAGAGGCTTTGATGGGAACAACAGAAAACAACTAGACAGAATGATGAAGCAAGGGAAGACCAGCATGAGAAAGCCCCATTCCAGCTCAGTGGGTGTTTAAAACCAGTCTGTACAATTAAAGTTAGAAGCACCGGTTAACCAGCAGCTGCCATGTTGTGGCAACACTGATATGCAGTGCCCTAGAGACTCCCTCGCTGCCAGCAGCAGCACCAGCTTGGTCTAAACCTGTCTCACTTCAAAGCATCAGAGATCACAGGTTCAGGTTCAAAAACATGAAACGTGAACCTGAGAACAACCTGAAAAGAATCCAGGTATGAACCCACTCTCATCCCTTTTAAATACTGCACCTTGCATGTTTTTTTTTGCTACAACAATGTCTCTTTTGAGAGCCGGTACACTAGTAAGACTGGTCTGTGATAATAGGATCACAGGTTAGATTCTGGCAACAATCATTGCACCAGTACCAAAAGAAGAAACTGAGCCTGTGCTTCACTTTTTTTGATTCAAAGTCCAGATTTGGTTGCCTCCTGGAAACAAATGAATAAGATGAAAATATCCTTTTTTTCCCTACATGATTTAAAATGATTTAAAAAAAAGGTTCAGATGGTCACGAGCTGTTTTTTTTCTGCTGTGATGATTGCAGCATTTAGTTGTTTATTGAGGCTTTTGGATTAAAACAGTTGCTTCCTGAATTTCAAAAAGTCTGAAGAAAAAAAAATGCAGGTCAAATTTTAGCTTAACAAAGAGCTCAGAAAAAAAATCTAAAGTTAAAGGCACTGCAAAGTTTGGTAAAATTTCAGACTGCTTTCACACAATATAATTATTTGGTAAATTTTTCACGTGAATTTATTATTTTTAGAGCTTTAAGTCTCAAAATCAGCTAAAACAATGTGATAGCCATGAAACATCTTGTTGAATCACACTTCACTGAATGTTTGGAAGAGGAATGTAAAAACGAGCCAGTTCCCTGCTCCATTGGTCCTCATATGGAAATTGAAGTGTCTCATGTCTCAAAAACTACAAAGAAAGGAGAGTCTGAAGAAAGGCATCACATCTTTCTCTAGTTTGAAGTTTGCTCCATGGATGCCAAGAAAAGCAGGAAGTGGCATGAAACTGCATTAGCCTCAGACGACTTTTTTAACTGATGCACGTGTGTGCGTTCATCTGAATGTTTGCACTCCCAAGCCTGACCCACTTCTCTACAATAACAGATCAGAAAATAGAAAAAATCTGTTGAGCAAAAACAACACACATGAACAGACGAACTGCTTTCAAGTACACAATGCACAAAAAGGCTAAATTACATTACACACCATGACACTAATAGCTAACTAACCATTTTCTGTGCCCTTTGACAAATCATCCTTATCACAATAGTTAACAGTGTGTCTGCATATTTCACACAAAATGCCTTATGTTTATCACTCAAAAGATAAGACTGTCCAAGCTAATTACTTAATGGTCCTCACACCAGGTATTGCAGCTAGATAGGGGGAGGCAAAGAGCACACATGCGCAACGTATACATACACACAAACATACAAGGAGAGCAAACACAAAATCCAAACATCACAGAGAGATTGCACCATCTTGTGTTTGCCCAGTCTCTCCTTCCCACCTCCCAGCTTCATGTTTGGGGCACACCCTGTCAGTTTCCTGGGTGAAATGCCTTTTTTCCCCCTCTCTCTGTCTCTTTCACTTACACACACACCAGCAGCCAAATATACTCACACAGACAGAGAGCAAGGATGACCAAGCTTTAGTTACCTCCCGTCCAGATTATGTTCAACTTGATCCTTGTAAATGATCTCTAATTATGGTCCTGAGTATGAAGGCTAGGATGGTTTCTCGTCTCTGTGTGTGTGTGTGCGTGTATGTGAATGATTGAATTTGGGATTAGGATAGTGTGTGAGGGCTGTGTTTCCTGCCAGAAGAGGCAGAGTGAATACAGCGAGTGTCTGAGCAACATGGCCTAAATCTCTGGCTTTCATTGAACTTGAACAAAGAAGCAGGGATTTAATATGTTCACCATCAGGCCCAGCTGGAAGGCAAACAGCAGCAGCCAGAAGAAACAAGGCTGAAGGCTGGACAGAAAATAAACACCATGTACAAAACAGCCGATCAGGCTGGTTTATTCTGAAGTTTTTAATAGAAACATCGGATAAAACATCAGTGTTACAAGAGTTACATCACAACACAGCAGGATGTATTTACATGGAAAAGTAAAAAATTGATTATAATAATCATGAGGTGTGTTTTATCAACACAGCTCTCACTACAACACAAACACACAAAGCAGCAACAGAAGCTCCATGATCTTCCTCCACTGATGCAGGTCAGTCCAACAAGCCCCACCTCCAGTCCAGCCAGGTTTAATGACTCATGCTAAACTCAACTGATGCACTTCAGTCACACACTTTATGGTCACCTGAAGTGCTCTTTGTTGCGGAGTGGTCAGCAAACAGCTGTGAGCATTGCTGCCTCTTTACTGCTCTGATGAGCCTCACAAGTAGCTCAAACAGCTCTGAGAGTGCTTCATAATGGACATGTGAACATCTCATGTAGCTGTTTAAGCTATAAAACAAACCATTCTGTTAGAACATTACATCATACGCAGATGTTTCACACAGAACAACTGCATAAACTATTTTTTGGTGCGTATTTTAAGGCAAGTGGTTTCCCTAATGACTGGGTTTGAGCAGGAGGATTTAACTTACAATGTGTAGCATGGTGGTTCCAGCAATGAAGCAACAACAGAACTTCCAGGGAGTATGCCAGTCCAGGAATATCAAAGAGGGAATTTCATCTTGGAAAGGAAGTAAATTTGGAAAATACAAACTTGGTTTGGATACATGTAGATTACAGGAGGGATGAAGATGCAGAGACCAGTCAATAGGAAAGGCAGATGTGCTCTGAATTATGCAAAAGGGACAATTGTTGATATGTTCTCACCCAGTATTTAGAGTTTGCATGGAAAGTCAAGAAGGTAATACACATTGGGCTAATTGGAAACATGCAAACAGATAGTAGCATTTGATGATCATCATAATAGCTGGGAACAAAAATCATAATAACCTCTCATTTTCTTGAAACTTATGTGGTCTGAGATGAAACTGAACTTTTGCACCTGCTCTTGGATCTGTTTCCGGCCATTAAATAAAATCTACCCCATCAAAAGGAGATTTTGACCAATCGCAGGCCTTTCTGTGGGAGCAGTCCTATAAGGTTGTTCTGCAAATGAAGATGCCTGTGCATGCATGTCTCGAGACCATGGAAATAGTGAAGAAGTGAAATAATTTAGTGGCAGAAAATCCTACAGGAAAAGTAGGTAAGCTCACATTAACAATAACTGCCTACATGGGAAGATGGGCTTAGAAAAGCAGTAGAGTACAGAAAACCTGCCAATCATTTCAAAGATGAAGACAATGTTGTAATCAGCTTCAAGCTGGATAAAAAAAAAGAGAGAGAAAAAAGGTATCATTCAGTTTCATGAAACGGTGCACACCAGAAAAAATACTCACCATGTTCTGTTGCCTGCAGACAAGATTATTGATCAAGCTTGTTGCATGAACCTGTAACATCCCAGGCTCGTTTGGTAGTTAAAAAAGAGTGAGGGGAGATTTTTCTACCGTTGCTTTAATAAAATTCCTTAAAACAAAGTGTGACTTGATAAAGAAATTACTTGACTGTATTAATATTTAAGGAAATGCAGAGAACCAAAGTGTACAGAAGAAACAAATTTCTGTCATTCCTTCTGATTCTAACACTACTAATTCATCTTTTTGCATCTTTCAATCTATTTTGCCACACACACATAAAAACCAACAAGACTAAACTAACTGTAAACTTCTCATATAATAACCACATTTATCTCTAAACAACTTGTTCTATGACAGATGTACAGACATCACCATTATAACTTATAGCTTTGAGAATCCATTGAAGCACATTAAAAAGCTGAAATACGTTTCTCTTTCCTCCAGTTCTGACTCTTTCCATCATTTCCCCTGTTTTCCCCTCATTCTTTCTTGCTTCCCATGGCTCACTCACTACTTCATTGTCAATTACACAAGATTCCTGCTGTCATCTTGTTTCCGACTATTTTCTTTCTGCTTTCCTGTCATTATTCTTTTCTCTCCCTGTATTTTACATAGAAACTTAAAATCCCTAATGGCATGTCACAAAGTAACTCCACCAACTTCTCAACATGTGCTCCACTGGATATTCCTATGCTCCACGCCTGTTTAAATTAGCCTGCAACTATTGATGACCAGCTAACTTCTTTAAAAAGACTTCATCTCAGTCAAAACATTAAAAGAATAAAGGAGCTGAAATACTCAACTGAAAAGGAGACCTTTTTGGTAGAAAAGACAGTCTTTTATCTGAGAGAAGAGTGAGACCAGCAGGCAGGGCTTTACCACACACTTCACACAGCTCATGCACCCTTAAATCAGAGATGTTTGTCTGTGTGTGTTCTTGTTTATACTGCAGCAGGCCTACCAGATGGCAACTGGATTGGAGGCCATGCAGCCTGTGCTGCAGACTTTCTGCCAACTGTACACCAAAGAGCTTTGAAAACGTAACTGAATCCAGGAGACGTTTTGATGTGAGCGACTGAGATAGAAGGGAGTGCATTCTGTGACTCACAGCCCAGTTGTCTTTGTCTTCACTTTGGCAGCGTCTTTAAGTGAAGGGACATGAGTGACTGCGAGAGAGTGAGGAATGAGGAGGAGATGTCCCAGAGGAATGAAAGTAGGAAGAAAAGATGAGAAGGAAAGCCAAAGGTCAAACACCACCCACTCCCTTGTTTTTTTCCATTTCCCACTCACTCTGTCTCATTGTGAATTCTACCTTTTGTGCAGCTTCAACCCTTAAAAATTCTGTCTGAAACCAATTTGGAGCAGTTTTTCCTGCAAAGTAGGCCAAAGAAAACATCATTTCACTGTCTTTGCTTCCCATCTTCCATCACATCTGCTTAAGGTGGCTCCCCATTACTAATAGAGATAAAAGCTTGATCTTTACTGACGCTAAGGACCTTAAAGTGTCACTCTGGATTTCACACTGCAGCTAAAATAAATGTAGAGAGCAGAATCAGAAGAAGAGAGGGAGCAGAGGTTGGAGACATAGAAAGGGGCAAAGTATAGGATTGGACACATGGGGCGTTTTTTTTGTTAAACTTACCACCCGACCGGCAAAAAGCTGCGCAAGCCGGGGAATATGTTCTAATGCAGCAGCTTCAGTGGATGTGGTGAAACAAGAGAAGTTAGAGGAGGAAGCAGGCATTCCTACTTTAATACGATGGTGTTAAGCAAACTACACTTGTTCAAACAATGTCCTAATAGGATTTTAAAAGTCTCAATGTGCTTCATGGCTAGTAAAATCTGATGTTTAAACTTCATGTATGACTTAACAGACTCTGTGGCTTTCATGGCCTCACAAAGCATGGCTAAAGTAAACACACACACGCAACTGGTAGGCTAATTAACAACAAACGACCTCTTTTACACAATAAAACCTCTAACAGGTTCAAAAGCCAATACATGTGAACACATTTTTATAAAACAATTCACAGGTTTCCCATTTGCTGGTTATGTTTATCACAAAGTTTAAGCAATGTGTTTGTTACCAACACTGTGGACATCAGTGAGGAATGTGCAGTGTAGTTTTAGTTGACAGCACCGGTGCGTAGCTGTGGGAAAAGCATCCAGCCGCAAGCCGTCCCTATTTTCAGACATATACAGTCTCACACCCACCCTTGGGACACCCATGCGACCCTTGCTGCACACACCCTCGCCCTCCCTCTGAGTGTGACATGCTAGCCTCATTTTCTGACCTGACTGGATTCCAGCCCAGATAGAGGGGAAAAAAAAAACCTCTGCATCCAACTCTGTGTCACTTTCTGCACAAGATCACCGCCCTACATCTTCTATAGTTGCACAACATGTATGTGGACATTGCTCTTATCAGGCTTGATCCCAAAATCTACTCAGCCAGCCGATGTTGGGCTGAGGTTCCTTGCACTTATGTGTTCAGGATGGGCGACCGATGCCCTCCCCTCCCAGAGGAATGGACGAACTGGGTGGGAGGAGGAGGATGGAGAACTCCATTGTCTCCTGCACCTCTAAACCAAAGAGTTTGCGCTAAAAAGTAATTATTCCCCCTCCTCTCTTCTCTGTACTACTCCATTTGTAGGCAATCCCCCTCCCAGCTGCTGCCCTCAAGGCTCTAATTTGGGTCACAGACTGCAGAATGGCATCTCAACACTTAGTCAACCCAACAACCAGCAAGAGGGAGGAGATACATGGGTGGACTTTAAAAAAATGAAGAATTAGAAAACAAAAAAAGCAGTCAGAGGTACTTAAAATGTACTTAAAAAAAAAAAATGTGTGTGTATATGTGTGTGTGTGTGTGCGCGTGTGTGTGTGCTAATTGTAATCAGACCTATAACCCTTGTGTAATGGAACAGCAAAGGCTGTGAACAACATCATCTGAGCATCACCAGAAAAACTGCGAGAAAGCAAATATGCAACAGTCAACACCAGGGGTGAGAAAACAAGTGAGACGCTGTTCATACAGCAGCTCTGCCCAGAGATAAACCCTGCGAAGGCACTTCACACGGTGCTGTCAGATGAGGAAAAATATCACACACCACACAAAAGAGGCAACAAGATAAACAAGCAAACCATCAGAGAGTAGCAGGCAGGTCTTGAGTTTACATGGAGATGTCTGATGTTTGACTGGTGGTCACTTGAAAAATGTGACTGTTGTGCTTTTTTCCCCTCCACCCTAACAGAAACTTAACTCAGATAATAATTTAATAATTATTGTTTGAACCCGTATGAAGTGCTTTCTGTGCTTTCACAGCATAAGCCCGTCCTACCTCATGAAGAGATCCCTTCACCTGGAGGAAAACTTGTGTCTTTAATTCAAAGAAAAAAAACTAAGTTAAAACAGCTCCTGCTTACCGGTTGGCATTGTGGCGCTCTTCAACAAATAAGAAGACAGAAGACTTTTTAAAAGGGACAACAAGCAGGGTCAAAAGGAAACAGAGCTTCCAAAGAAGGTTGCATTTCCAGGATATTCCAAAACGTATTCCTGGCAAAGCTTGAAGAAAAATCTTCAGATTAACCACATTCTCCCAGTCATTGTGATTTCTTTCTCTTGTGAGTTAATGTGCCTCCACTGCTCCACAACACACAGCTGAGTTTTCTCCTGAACACACTCCTCTGGGTCTTTTCTTTCTCTCACTTCAGTTTGCTGAAAATCTCCTCTGTCTGCTTCTCTTTCTGAAAGCTTCTCTCCCTCCCTCTCTGCTACATCCACTGTGTGCATGTGTGTTTAGAAGTGTTCATGTGTGTTTGCACAAGAGTGTGCGTATGTGTGTGTGTCAAAGTGAATGGCCTATGCTCTCTCCTGCGCCCTCCCTGCTGGGTTTCCCCCTCCCCCTGACTCCTCCTCCCACTCTCCCAGAGCAAATTACAAGGAGCAGGGAGTTCCACATTAAGTACCACTGCTCCTCTTTCCTCTCTTTCTTTTCTGTCTTTTATCTTTTTCCGGGTTTATTTGTCTTTCTTTTTGTACTCTTCCATCCACCCCCCAAAAATATGTATAAATGAATAAATCAAAACGAATGCTCTGGGCTTTTTGTGTGGGTGCGTCTCCTACAAGCTCTGTGGGCAGCTGGACTGCACAGCTCCAGAGATCACACACAGACGCACGCTTTACAAGGAGAGGGGGGTTATGGGTGATCAATAGGCTGCGAGCCGACACAGACAAAAGCTTCTCGTCCACTGCGAGACACTGCATCGCTCAGTGTGTTGCAGATTAAAGAAAGGCTGAACACAAAACATACCAGAAGTGGAAGAATGTGAGAAGAGGACGTCAGAGAAAATGGGACTATATGAACTACACTCTTAGAAAGTAGTTCCCAAACTTTTGAGCTTGCAATACTTTAGAAAGCAATGCAAGCTTCTGTGTAGTAGAACTCTACTGACCACTGAGGTTCATAGCCACCAAGTTTGACATTAAAATCTTCCCACAAAGACTGCATAACAAATAAGAGGTTTTGTGTATTTAGGATTTGTGCAGCTTCTAAAGACAAAATGTTTTGCTGGACTTACTGAAGGATTTTTCTGTGAGATTAAAGCTTTTGCTGTTTTGATTGATTTATTTATTCTTTTAAAACCATCTCTTACAAGCGCTCCAATTTAATTCTGTTGCAGTTTTAAAAAGTTGGAATATCCTTTTCATGCAGTAAAAACAAGCAAGCTAGGATGAGAGACATTTGTTAAGGCACTAAAAGTGGGATTATAAAGGGTGAGTTAGGTTTGGGTGTTGTGTTACCATATTCCAACCCTGCCACAGTTATGAAATGTTTAATCAACAATCATTAAAGATAAAAAAATTTAAAAAAATAAAACAAGGAGACTGATTGTTAAGGTTTAAACCAGACAAAACTAACAAAACAGAGGCCCCAAATGAAGCAATTTACAGATTTTGCAAA
The DNA here is from genome assembly GCF_017639745.1 of Melanotaenia boesemani. Lineage (NCBI taxonomy): Eukaryota > Metazoa > Chordata > Actinopteri > Atheriniformes > Melanotaeniidae > Melanotaenia > Melanotaenia boesemani. Next base: position 17,142,265 of record NC_055703.1, read on the forward strand.
CACATAAACTTGGCATCAGATTTGTGACACCTCGATTTGCAGCCTCCAGTAAACAGGTGTTATAACATTTGATACGCAGGTGCAAAGTCTCACACACATCCTCCATGAGTCCATTTTGTCATTACATACTGGTCCAGCAGCACTTGTTCAGCTTCTCTCCCATTTACTCTGCAATAATAACTCCAAATAACTTAATAATTGATGCACAAATGCAAAGATTTGTTTGCATTTTATGCTCTGGCCTCTTCTGTTGTCTTTACATCGTGGCTTGCTAAAGATGAAGTTCTTTCTTCTGGGCATGTGGGTTTTTATTCCCCCAAAAACTGTCAAAATGCAAACACAATCTCCTAAGGCATACTATCTGTGTAAAATTCACAAGGCACTCATAATTCGCGACATACCATGTGTCCCGTCAGGTTGACACACGTGAGACAATGAACCCTCAATCTCATGCAATAAAGCAAATGTGTCGACTATTTGTTGCCCCTTTTTAAAGACAAGGACCGGTCCCAGCAGCATGGGGTCCTGCTAACACCCCCCTTTCTCTTAGCCACTGCAATAATAGAGACCCCCTGGACAATCCTCACAAACACACACAAATAGAACAGAGCCCAAGAAGCACGACCCCTCTCTCTAATGGTCTGAGGGCCCGCTGACCCACGAAGGCCTCTAAACCTCCACTTTGAATCCAAACTGTTCACCTGCCACTCCCCCCTCTGCCACCTTCCACATCTAATGCACACACACACACTTGCAGAAAGATGTTCCATAATGAGCACCTCCAGTTTGGCAAACAAGCAGAGGGAGCTTCTAAATGCTTCGGCTCAGCCAAGCACGAGCTGTTGATGACATAAACCTACATCGGCTTGCTGCCTTATCTGATGCCCTCTGTTTGCCCCCACGGCCTCGACTCCATTCTGGATCACAACAGAAATAATACTACACCTTTTTTTTTCCCCTCGGAGTGACTGTTTGAGCTGAAATACATGCACATGGTGAAATGAAAGAAGAAAATTCTGCCCATTTGACCAGTTAAATATTTGGCATTTTTCTTTATGTTGATTAGAATGAGGTAGCATTGTACAGATTTTACCTGTCCACCACAAAGATTAGTCACTTAAACAGCAATGTCTTGTCTTGTGTAATATCTAACTTAACTGTGAGGCAGTTTTGTCAAGTTTTACCATGTAGGATAACTTGGTTTGCACCTTGAAGCATTTTTGAAAATACAACTGATGCCCTTTCTTGTTTAGAGTTAAATGAAAGTGAAAGTACTCATGTCCGTGTGTGATCACACCACACACCAGACACTGCAACTTGGCATGCATTAGGCCAGCAGTGGAAGAACAAGGAAAAATATGGCCTGCAGCTGGATTTAGTAATAAACACCATCACCATCAATGAAGTCCAGACTTTGAGGATAAATTGTGAATTAGCTTTTGTGCATGACTAACTACAAAGCTGCAGACAGATGTGTATACATCTAGTGACACCAGATGGCAGTTTGTTTGGGAGCGTTATGTTCACTTACAAAAGTGTGTTCATCATTCTGCAGTCATTTCCGTTTCATATAGGTAGCAGCTCTGGTGTGAAAAACACTTCTTTCCTTATAGAAATTCAAATTCTTTGAGTCCAAAACTCAAAGTTGCAATCTTATACCACTAAGAAAAGACACACACAACTCCAGCCCTGTAGTTTTATGTTTAAAATTGCATGTTGTGTGTATTTGCCTAAATTGGCCCCAATATGTTTCCCAAGACTCAAGTCATTATAGTGAGAAAATATTCACTCACGGATAAACATCAGAAGAAGCACAAGTTATCAGTTTTAACTCAGCTTAGTAAATTCAATAATCTTGTCTGAATACTTTTTTCCTTTACAATACAGCCGATAGCACACATCTAACCTTCTTTGCACAAAGTTCCTAACTCTGATAAACTCCAATGTCCTGTCCCTCATCATCCCTCTCCACTCAATGAGTTTACAAAAGTTCTTTGTCCTGTTAAAGCTAAAAAAAAAAAAAAAAGTCATTAAAGCGGCCGAAAAAATATATAAATAAAAGAACTAATAAGAATGGATGGTTTGAGGTTTCCAAGATGACTAGTGGGGATACTGCTGTAGTGGTTACTATGACAACAGAGAAGCATTCATCTGAACGGTGGTGAGGGAGTTAGAAAGAGGCAGGAAAAGAAGAAAATGCTTATTGTCAATAAACTGCACCCTTCCTAATAACACTTGGACAATGCAAACACTGAACGAGGGCACAGGGTTCTCTCTTACACACACGCACACACACACACACACACACACACTCTTTTCAACCTTTTCTGGTGCATGCACACACATACAACTATTCGTAAAAGTATTGTTAACTCTTAACATTAAAAAAAAAGAAGAAAAAAGAGAGAATGGTTTTCGACTGTTTAACCACTTAAGCATGTCCCGAGCTGAGGGCTGGAGAGAGGTGGAGAACTAATTTAATGGATATTATGGCAGCAGGGAGTATGTGTGAGTAAGTGTGTGTGAAATGAAGTCTGATCTTCAGCTCAAACAGCCTGACAGCTTCTTCATTTTCTCAGCTTTAAAGTGAAGACTGAGTGTTTCCGTGGTAACATGGAAAAGCGACTAGAGAATATTGAGAGAGATAGAGCTCGGGTTTGAGGGAAACTGTGACTAATGACAGAAGTTTGTGCGTGAAGGGCTCATTCATATACAGTTTCCCCCTCCTTCTGTGACTCTGTCTGTCTTTGTCACTGCTGAGATGGATCATCTCCACACACACACTCCTTCTTTCCCCTCACACAGATACTTTAAGTGTCACCAACACTTAAGTCTTTTGTTTCCACTGCCCGTGAGGTCTTTATTTACCAATTAACACATACTTTTATCCTCTTCTCTTTCTAAGAAGTCTTAAGGTTGGAAGTCATCCACCATCCTTTGACAATAATATCATTCTGTATCCAACAAAGTAAACAAAAACATAATCCATGCTTTTTGAAACAAGACAGAGGTAGTTTATCATTTGATGCAGCCAAGACACATTTTAAAATATATTTCTTCTTTCTTAAATAGTTACACATCAAAGCTTAAAGTTTCTTTTTAATACTACAAATCTTGGCTAAGATTTGGTTAGGCTACAAAAAATCATTGTCTTGTAGATAAAATATTAACCATGTCAAACAGCTGTCATGATAAACGAATAAAAAGAAAAAAAGAAAGAAAATATTGACTCAAGATTGGATATAAAAAGAAATAAACAGCAGGATTTTGAGTTGAAGTTCAATGTCTTGATCCATCCATCCATTTTGTTCTGCTTATCCAAGGTTTGGCTGCAGAGGTAACAGCATCATGAGGGAGACCGAAGCCCCCCTCTCCCCAATGAAACTCTTCAGCTCCTCTTGGAGGATCCCAAAGTGTTCCCAGGCCAGAAGGATATGTACTGTTATTCCTACTCTGAGTCCTAAGTCTTGTATAAATGGCTCTCTCTAGTAGAACTTGTCCAGAAAACCTCAACAAGGAGGCAACCAGGAAGCATCTTCATCAGATGCCAGAATCACCTTAGGTGGCTCCTTTTGATGCAGAAGAACAGCAGCACTAAGCCAAGCTCCCACCATGTGAGCTCCTCCCCTCGCTCAGGCGTTGCTTAGCCACTTTCATTTCAGCTGTTTGAATCCACAATCTCATTCTTACAGTTACTGCCCAAATGCTATGACCACAGGTGAGGGTTGGAGCATAGATATACTGGTAAATCAAAAGCTTTGCCTTTCAACTCAAGCACAAGTAAGACAGTAAGCCTGGCACAAACACTGGCAAGAATATAATAAGCTCATGAGTTTGCAGGTGCTAGCTTGTGTTTTAAATATGAGAACGGAGTGAAATAAGCAACTAGCCTACACATGCTGCTATTATTTAATTGATTAGATTGCCATAGATTACCTGGTTTATCTGGGTGGCTGAAAACACATTTCTATTGTGACAAACTCAGAATACATACCAATAACTTCACAGTGATTTTGAAACAAGGTTAATGATAATAAATAGTTGGAAAACAATACTGACCCATATTATTAGACAAGTAGACTTGAGCCATAGATTTCTTAGAGAGAGTAAAGCTCTGTCAATCTCGTCCATGTATGTTGTCCGTTTTAGCTTGCTTTTTAAGAGTGTAACAAAAAGAGCTGAAAGGCAGCATGGAAGCACCCAATGGTGATTGCAGATTGCACAACAATAGTTGTACATTATTTAAATCACAGAAGATAAACCTGAAAATCACAAAAATGGAAACAAACACATTTCTCCTAGTAGCCAAGCCAGACTTCAAGCTAGCTGCTTATGTGCATCAGAGGTTCAAACCAATCAACACCTTGATTGGTGTTTGTTTTGGCAATTAAAGCACTTATTTTAAAATCTTTGTTGTTTTTAACAAAGTTATTTCAGAAGTAGAAAATCTTTCTTTGTTGAAAGAGGAACAAGAAAAAATTATCTACAATAATAGTTTTTTTCACACACTGATTCATGCATTAATCAAGTTTGTATAAATGGCCCATTTCAACCCAAGAATGTCCCCTTTTAGATAATTCTGTGCAACATACTGTCATGCATGTCAAGTTATATAACACCTGATGGGGAAACTCTTCATGTGCTGCAGAACCTGTAGCAACAAAGTCTGTCTGTTTTGTCAATCGTGAGTCTATAAATAATAAGCAGATTTATGTCTTAGAAGAACAAATAAGCCATTACAGAAGAAAGTGAAATCTATATTCCTGATCAGCTTTACTGAAATAATAATTTTCACCATTCTCAGAATTCTGAAGTTTCCAGATTCACTAATGATATTCCCTCATCAACAGTCTGCTTGCAAAGTCAGGACAAGTCCAGAAATGTCCAACTCTTACAGGCTGAAGATCTGACTGAACACCAGTTAGAGCTTACTGTAAGAGTGGGAATATCGGAACTGGCTAGCGATTATGGAGAAAATGTCCAGAGGGGGGGAAATGATTGTCTTCACCATTTCAGCATACTAAACAACACCATAAAAAAATAAATAAAAACAAATCACTGCAGCTGCTACATCATCAACAGCGACGGCGACAGCCACAGCTGATGAGCAGGGTGGCATTGTGGCTGTAGCAGAACCCAGGAAAAGAACCTTTGAGATAATGGCAGTCTGGAGTGAGATGGTATAAACAGAGGCAAAAAAAATGACTAAAAAGCCAACAATGGGGAGAAAATAGGTAGAAAACTGGAATTTTATTTCCTGTAAATGAATATGCAATATGAAGTAATATGCCACCAATATTAGCCATCTTTTATTTAGAAAAAAAAATTTATATGTATATAAATTTATATATAAAACTTATACTAGTGTTGTGTTGAGGGCTACAGCATGTATGTATAATTATAGGTATTGTGTGTTTAGTACGTACAATAGCATGTGTGGCGGATATAGGGAGGAAGCTGTGTTTGGCCTCAGATTAAAATGCAGGACAGGGTCTAGCTCCAGGAAAAGAGACCAGCCAGAGGGACTTTTCCCCCATTAAAGAAACTCATTACACATTTAAATAATATATACAGCACTAATAATATTATTTAGCATGAAAATGGCTTTAAAGCCAAAGGTATATATGGAAATACTTTTATTCATTATGACTTATTTCTAAATATGATTTTAAACCACACATTGCACCAAAAAAATGGATAATGGATGTTTTGATTATGTATATTATGAATATAAAATGAATTTTGAGTTTATTCTGAAAAAAAAGAAACAAGGATGATTTTGCAGCTGCCCTACAGTTGCCAAAAAAATAGAAAAGAAATTTAAATAAATGTCTTTACTTTCTGTTTATTTAGGCTCTTATGAATAAAAGAGGCTCTTAGTCTAAAAGTACCCGCAGTCCAGTATAATAAAAAAGAAAACACACGCAACAAACAGTTAAAGAAAACCAACCAACACATAAAAAAACCATCAAGCTAAAAACATCCGTGTGTCCCATATCGTCTCTAAATCTGTGTCCCTCAGAAGCTGGGTGCTCCAGTTAGGACGCCGTAAATGAGGACACACCACAAAGGAGAACACACATGACTGTGCACTCACACCCACACACTGCAGGTAAGAGTAAAGTGTAATTGCATTAAAATTACACAAAAATATAACTGTTTCCGATGTTAAGTGACAAATATGATTTGTGTTTTATCCATTCAAAAATCAAACATCTGCAGTGAAAACAGGACACATCTGTTAAAGCTGTAATGACTTTTCCAGTCTCTGAAAATATTAAAGTGCACTGAACGTGCTTCAAAACCAGGTCAAGCTTAGACCTTCGAAAGTGAAAATGATAATGGTAATCATTCACTCAGGAAGATGAAGGTGAAAGAAGTCTACAGTCATGTCCACCACTGGGTCAGCATCTTTTAAGCTTAAACTAACAGCAGGCTGCCATACTGTCTAATTAAACAAGAAGGCAAAAGTGCTATTAGAGTCATGGTAAATCAAAACTTTGGTTTGTCTAATTGCTGCTCAGACTGGGTTTGGTGTGATCGGCCTCTGAAAACATAATTTAAAAGGACGGGGGGGTGGGGGGGTGGGGGGTGGGGGGGGGGGGGGGGGGGGGGTTGAAAAGATACAGAGAGATAAAAACCAGATTAACTATAATTTCCTTCATACAAAGAAAACCTGTCACTCACCTCAGAGAGACCATTCCTACGATTAGCCTTTCCTCAGCTGCTCATATCCCAGTATCCTTTCACAGGTTAGATCCATGTCCAAGCACTTAAAAAAAAAGTTTCAGAAATGCTGAAAGACTTTGGGAGATAGTTACGGCTGTTGTCAAGGCAGCCCAGTCCTTGGTCCACACCTCTACAGTATGAGGTCAATTCAGAGCGAAAGAGAGACACTGAGAGAAAGCAAGGGGGGAACAGATGGAAGCAAAACGCAACGGAACTGACTGCCCACTGGGAGGGAGGGGGGAAAGACAGGGAGCGAAGAGCTCGAACATCCAAGCAGCCCACTTCCTGACCAATTACTGCTGCAAGACTAGTCTCTCTCCCCATTTTCCAAACGGGCAGTCTCTCTCTTCTCCCTCACTTTGCTGTGTGGAATCGCCATAAGAGCTGGAGAGTTGCCAGCACTGCAGGCAGCATAAGTGACACTGGAAAAAAGCAAGATGTGCCATCACTGAAGCTGTGATAACAGCTCTAGACTGAAAGGAAGATAAACAACAGTGATCAAAAGATAATGTGAAATGGAAGAGATTAGTTAGGTGAGAGATGGAAAAAGATAAGCTGAAATAGAGGAGGAAAGAAAAAGAGGGCAACACAAGGATGAATTGTCTTGTCTAACCCCAAAAGCACAGCAACAAGTGGGTCACACTGCAGACAGACACTTTTCTGTCAATTCCAGCTCCAGTTTAAAGGGAAAAACTTAAGATTTAGTAGCTTTGGAACTTAAAGTGCAACCTGCTGTGAACCAGTCTGCATGAACCCAATCAGAAAAAAGACCAAGTCCAGTGGTCATTGTGTGTGCGAGTCATTTGGTCATTGTTCTGCATCCTAACAGAGCAGGATGGCGGAAAGTCCCTTCTCCTCGAGCCAGTAGCTGTTGTTCCTGCCTCCTGGTAGCGAGTCTTCCTGGGATTGATAAAGCAGCCTCTGGCCTCTGTCAGCGCTTACACTTTCTCACTTCCATGTTTTCACCGGTCTTAAAGTTTTTCCAGGCAAAACAAAGCTGCGTGTGATACTGCAGCAGTCGCAGATGGTGGCGAATACTGATCTTTGATGGGCAAACACACTTAACTCTAATGACCTAAATCCTCTTAAAGACATATAATTTGATAACCCAAAAGAGTGTCCGCTGACTTTTCATCTTTATGGGACCTTTTTTTTTTTTAACCCCGGCTGTCAGTGACTTATTATGGTGACCAATGACCATACAAACAGCACTGATATGGGTCAGCGACTAGCTGCTAACCTTGGAAACACGTGAAACTGTGTCAAGTCTCTGTAACAGAACACCACACCTTGCACTTTAAAACATTCACAGACAATAATATATCATAGAAGCACGAGGAAAACACTGACAACTTGCTGCCAGCTGCTACCTCACATACACTTGGATGACAAGATGGTGGAATTTAATTGAGTCATTGAGCTATAGTTTGGGTATAAAATATTAGATTAATATTTGGACTGACTTCCTTTAACTGAAGATCTTTGATTTTGGGTTGTTTATTAAGCATAAAATCTCTATTTATCAGTATTTTTGTTGTAATTTCCTGACATTTTCTTGAATCTATCACATAAAAAGAGTTAAAATGAGATTAATAAACAAAAATCATTAGTTAGACCCTCACAAAACGCTTAAAAAAGAAATGGCAAAGAAAAAACTAAATCAACTGGGTGGCTATTAAAGGAAATCAGTCATATCCTCTATTTCAAATAAACAGAAAGGTCTGTGTATAAAAGTCAACAAGTTAAATAAAAAAAAAGCTTTTTGTCACGGAGAAAGAAAGAAGGTCAGTATATTTTTGTCTGTAGTGACATGTAAATACCAAGGGATCACTCAAGGGTTGACAGAATGATGTTTTCGTCTACTTCATTCTAAGTGCAGAGAAAAATACTGTAACAACAGGAAAGACCCCACTTCCCACTCCCATTTCCCGCTTTTACTCAGTGGCTTGTTTACAAACCAGAGTCAAACAGGATATGACAACATAAAGCAGGTGAATAATACTCATGTGATGGCTTCATCAACCAGGCATCATCAAAAATGTAGCTTTTATTTCCACATCAGAGGAAATGAGTAACGTTCAGTATCTTCCCTCACCGACCCACAAACCATGACTTTTACATGACATTTTCAAACTATTTCCAACATAGTAAGAAAGTACATTTGTATTTGCAGTAACTTTGGTTTTCAAGAGAAACTGAATAAAAAGAAATAGAATTATGCACCACCTTTATTCAACCCAAACCTCCCCTGCCAACATTGTCATATGAGAAGGCGAGGATGAAAAAATAAGTAACGGTAGTTTTGCAGCATTAGTGGACACCATATAATGTTATTTACTGATCTTTTTAAACAGCCCAATTCCTTAGCTTAGCCCTAGTGGTAAATTAAAGCATGCAGTTCAGGAGCACTGCCAACATCAGCTTCATTTTTCAACCCGACACATTTACAGTCTTTTACCGGAGACAGCTGGGATTAGCAGGTAGACAGATGCAGTGCTGTGACTACTGGTGTGTTTGTGCTATGTGGATGTTGCCTGGATCCTCAGCCGACATACTTGCCATCAGAATGTAAGTTTCACCTTTTAACAGTATTGGTAACTTTGTTTACATCTGGAAAATGATCAAAATATTTAATGTCTGCAGTGTGTGTTTGCTTTGGTTAACACAAACTGGCCTAGACCTGAACGGGATTCCTTAGTGAGTACATATGTTTGGAATTAAGGTTAAAAGAAAGACGAAACAGCAACTCAACTGCTTTGTCTGAAGTAGGAGCCAAAACACATTATTGCTCAGACTAAGATAAAGCAGGGGAGAGTAAGTGTCCATATTAGATTGCAGTTGATGAGGGGTTTGTAGATGTGTGTGCAGGCTCCTCGCTGTGTGTAGCTGTGGGTGCGCATATGCCTGCATGCATGCTTATGTGGGTTTGAGGAGGATAAAGAGCCGGGAGTGCATGTTGGCAGGTTCCCTTTGACCTGTGGAGGCTTTATTTTCTCTCATATTCATATTGAGCTAATACTCTGCCTTTCCCATGCCAGTGAAAACCCTGGAAGCCGAGCCCTCTCCGGCCTTCTCCTCTCTTAGGGAACCTAAGATGTCAATGCACACAAAAGGAGCCATGAAAGCCGTCCAACTCAAGCAGGGGCCATTATTTACAGTACCAAAAGAAAAATCACTCTTCTCTCAAATACCAACTCCCCCTCTAAGCATCAGCCGCCTGTCTCCTTCTAATGCTTCCCCATTTTGCCTTTTCCAGCCTATTCCTTCCCTTCCCTTTTAACTCTTATCCCTGCCTTCACATTCCTTCTATCATGTCTCTTCCTCTTTCAACCCCACCCCCTCAACGATAATAAAGTAAATTGTAGGTTTTGTAGCCAGTAAGCCCAAGATTAAGTGTAAACCCCAAACTCAAGCATTGCCAGTCTTCAGTGAGCCATTCAAAACCAGCAGAAAGATCCATGCTGTACATATAAACACCTCCAAGAGAAGAAACTCTGAACCTCCAGAGTCAATAATAAAGGAAAACAAATTTACAGCAGCTTTTTTGTTTGTTTTTAAGTGCTTAAGAGTGAGCATGAAACTTGGAGACAGAGAGGATTAGTATAATTAGACATCAAAAGTTATCTGATTTCTTTGCATTATCCTGTCTCAATGAAAGCAAATATGAGTCCCTGCATTTAAACACCATACTGTGTGATTTTGATTCCTTAACAAAATGCAGTGGCTGTAAAGGTTATTTGTATCTAAAACTCATAAAATGTATTTAAGCCCTGGTAAATTACCACTGGGTTACCCATCTCCTTGCACAGATATGTCATGCTCATAAGGAAGTACACATAAGTGATGTTAAGTTTAGGTATTTGCATTGTTGGATTGGCTTAGTCTTGCTCCAATTTGTTGATTGGACTCATAAAAAACTGTGGTCAAGTTAACGGCTGACAGAGTGAAATATAAGGTCACGTGTTACTGTAAAAATATCTAGACAGCAAAGCTACAACTACTGTGCGCCACACAGTCCAACTTAATAAGATCTTTATGAGGCTGTAAAGCTAGAAGTTTCTACTTACCCTTACTGTAAGTACAGATGTAAGTGACATGTCTAAACTACAGCCAGATGTGGCCAAAAGGAAGATGGGCCTCCTAAACACCAAAGCACCCTCAAATGTCCTGACACAGCACTTTCTACACCCTAAAGAAATAAGGAGGAGAGAAAATGTGCAAAACAGCTACAGTTTATGACTTATGTCGAGGTAAACAGATGTGAAGGTTTGGAGCAATTTAACTCTAAATGGGACAAGCTTGGAATATTGTATTTGACATTATACATTTAAACAGCAGAATATGCACGACTGTACAAACTGAAAAATATGTCCTGGATTTTACACAACGTGAACACTCGTAATACCTTAATTTACCAAGTCGCTCTCAGATCTTCTGTCAAACTGAGGCAAGAAAGATGATTGAAAGTGTGATGGATGTTTTGATCTGGATGTTGGAGGAATTTTAAGGACATCAAGTTGTATAATACAATGTGGGGAAAGGAAGATGTTATCACTGCATCAAAATAGTTTAAACTGACATGAATAAGTATTCACAATGAGCTGATATATTTGTGCTACATTAAATAAAGTAAAACTAATCCGAATCAATACTTAACACATGGATAAACAAACAGAAAAAAGAACCCAGACTAAAGAATTGACATTTCATTCTACTTTATCTCAGTTCTACAGTGTAACTCTACCTTTAATTATCTGCAACCCTCTTTCTGTTGTTATCTGCCTTTAGGTCCACTGCAATGTTAGCCCCCTGTATTATGTTTCAGGGAAGTGTGCTGCTAATATAGGCCATCAGTGACTTCAATGACAACACTACACCGCCCAAGCATAGGCCAGGGCCCAACCTGCAACACACACACACCCAAACACACACACATACTTATATATACGGACACACATGTCCCAGTGGAGCTGTAACAGAACTCAGGATCTAGGACATCTGAGATAGATGTAAAAAGAGAGACATAAGAAGATGGTATGAAGCTGAAACTATTAGAAGAAATCATTTTACAGTCATTTCAGTCATTTAATCTGCAGCACTTTACGTTACTGAACATACACTAACACAATGCAAAACATTTACTGTAAACATACACTGCACGCTGCATAGTACCATAAAAAGAAATACAAATTACTTTCACTATAAATCAGTCTGCTTAATATTTTTAGATTACACATTAATCATTTAAATTAACGTGTAAGCTTAATGACTAATGAAAAACAAGATTTTCTCCCAGGAGACTAAGCTGACAACAGCAAAGAATAATGGAGCAGAATATTTTAGGAGCAAATATAAAAAAAAAAATAAAATATTAACATCCCAAAATCCAAAGTACTTCCATCTGTACGTCCATAAAGAGAGAATTAGATCTTTTCTGACACCAATGGATGTTTACTTTTCTGTCATTTGCTTAACATCTTCTTATCACGATATATAAGTAACCGGTTGATTATCAGTCATTCCCAAAACAATAAGTCTTTGTAAATATTAAATGCATGAACATATATACATATAAGGTGGTGCAAATAGGGGGAAAAGTCTAAAACAGTGGTGGAGTATGCTGTGCTGACAGGATGCAAAAATAAGACTTTCACCCAGGAGACTGTGGTTTGTGTCCTGGTTTGGATAATTATATGTTCCTGTTTTCAGTAATTTTATTGCTTTATTTAACACATCTGTCTGATTTGGGTTAATTAGTTTTTGATTAACAATGGTTATGAGCCTTAAAATGAATAAAACATCACTAACGTTTTGGTGGTTAAGTTTACCGTTGTAATTGGTACATGCATCCAATGTACGAGCATTTATTCTATAAAACGTTGAGTCAGTACATCACACATCACTATGTTTCATTGTAAAGGCACAGACGTTCAAACTGTAGACAAAAAGAGGCTCAAAACTGACTTTTTGCCCATATATGACCCATATCTAAATCCAACCTAGGCCCCTTTCATATGTGGTACGAAATCAGACACATATCCAACATTTTTCAAAGCAACCCCAGTCTTAACGGTCATGTTGCATTTCATCCAACTTTTACATCACTGAAGTGAGATAGACATCACAATTCCATGCCAGAGGAGGCAGGATACGGGAAGATTGAATCTAAACAATGAAAATAACATTATAATATCAGTATTCCTTCAGCTCGGATTGCACAACAACTTTGAAACTGATACACACACTGATAAATGTAGCATTGAATTGAGCATCAAATGGTAAATGGTCTTTATTTACATAGCACTTTTATCTAAAGCACTTTACATATACGTCACATTCACCCATTTACACACTAATGGGAGAAGCTGTCATGCAAGGCGCTCAACCACGACCCATCAGGGGCAATTAGGAGTTTGGTGTCCTACTCAGGGATACCTCGACATGAGATCTCCTGCCGGGTTCAAACCGGCAACCCTTGGGCTACAGGACGACCACTCTACACACTGAGCCATTGATGCCTCCCATGACCATAACCTTACTCATCAGTGTATTCTTCATGACTTGGTGGATTAGACCTCACCAGCTGCACACACACAAAAAACAAAGAAAAGGTTACACTCTCCACTTTCAAAAGGGTTTCCCTTTAAATGTGTCTTTACAGTTTTAAATGTTTATACCATAGTTTAGTTAAAACAGCATTTTTGCATCTTGGACATGGTGTAATCTGCAGAAAGAATGGCTGAAGGTAACGAGGTGCAACAGCAATAAACATTAGGCTACAAAAAAAATGTCTGCATATAAACTTCTTAGACTGACCTGCTGAAGAGAATAAATAAGCTGTAAATTAGAAGATGAGTTTCATTTCATGTACCTTGGTTGGTTAACTAAAAACACTAAACCTAGTAAAACTGCTGATTAAGGTACAGCAATACATAAAGATGTGAGTAAAAGTGACTGAGCAAGACAGCAATAGATGAGCAAACATGTAGATGTGAGATGAGCCACAGCATGACACTGGTCTATATGTGGCCTGGATACAAGAGAGCCAAGGAGAAAGCTGGATGGAGGTGGGAGGAGGCTCCTTTATTTTTAGCATCCCTCCCCAAGCACACTTATGTGATTTAGACAGGCTTTGAACGGAGCTTCACAGCTCATTAAGAGTTATGTGTATAGTAGGTGTCTATAAAAGACAAAATTGGTGATTGACAGCGGTGAAAAATCCAAGAGCCTATAAGCACCAAAATTCTGAAAAGCAGACGAGAAGAACGGGATCAAATATTGGAGTGCCAGGAATGTACAGCTGTTTGATAGTTTAGCAAACAGCACCTGTGGAGAGCTCCATAGAGTAACTTCCTGAAGTACAATTAATTCACATCAAACAGGATCACTCTCACACACAGTCAAACATACACACCCTCATGAACTCCAGACGTAAGAGGCTATTTATACACCACTTCCTTTTATTTACCCAGCTCATTGTTCAGACCACATCTGCTGAGGGCCAAGGGCACAATGGCTGGTCCACATATGTAGCTGACTGACCACACACACACAGTGCAAATAGTATTAGGCGGCAACCAGACATAAGGCAGCATTCAGAATTATCCCCTGCTTTTGTTCTGCATCTGAGTGACAAAATCCACAAACTGATGCCACCTGTTGCACAGACTGACATTCTTGCGCTCTCATTTCATGCACACAGAGCCTCACAAACAAGCTTTCACTAATTCACATATCCAACCGTCCAGGAATACACAAACATCTGCACACCAACAAGCACAGAGCTCCACCAGCACAGTCAGACATTTAGAGAAGTGGTGGAGACGACAGCTCATTAAAGACTCTGTCTGTTTCATGTCAGATTCAATACAACAGGAAGTCAGTCAGAGCTTTAAAGAACCCACCGGACAGTTCATAACCTTCAATGCCAGGGGACTGTCAGCTCATAACAGCTGCTCAAGATTCAAGCAGCAAACCACACACACACACACACACACCTAAACATAAACAGTAAGTCTGATACAGATATTCAGACTTCTAAATGAAATACAAATTAATCCTTTTCTTCAGTCACAGTTTCAAGCAAAAAATAAACACTTGGTGAGAGAAGATGTGGCAGCAGTGCCTCAACTCTGCTTGCAAATTATCGGACAAGCTTGGCACAACTTTCCAGTGAAGTTTCTGCCATTCTTGTTCAAATAAATGTTTAAGCTCCATCCGGGTGATGCTCCTCTAACTTCAGGTCAAGACTGACTGGGTCACTTTACGTTTTTATAGTGCTTTCACAAAGAAACTCCTCTGTTTTCCTGATGGTTCGCTTCAGGTCACCGCTTTGAGTTTATACCTTCACCAGCTGCTGTGTTGCTTTTTTTGGATTAATCTTTTCTTTTACCCCTTGGGTGTCTCTGAGTCTAATTGCAGAGGAAACATTCTCACAAACTGATGCAAAACTCACCATGTTTGGTTGTAGGGATATTATTAACAAAGCTCGTGACTTTTTTTTTTCACATGGACATTTAAATCAACTGTGAGATCACCAAAGAGAAGTGGGTGCCTTAATTAATTCCAGTCAATAATGGTTTATTGGACAATAAACTGCTTATTTCTGTCTATTACTTTTAACGAATTATAAAAAAGTTACTATAAAGAATAAATTCATAATAATGCTTGATAATAAGCTGCGAGAAGCCAAGTCTGAACTAAAAAGCTTTACAAACCATTTATTGGCACTGTACTGCATGTATGTGCTAACAGCGAAAATTTCTGATTCCTGTAATTCTAAAGTCTTTGCAAACACTTCCATTTCCTTTGGGTATAGGAGCAGCCCAAAATGGCCTCTACAGCGTAAACAGCTCAGATCATTATCCTCCCAACTCAGCAGGCAACAGAAATAAAGAGGTGGGACAACCCAAGGGTTCAGAAAACCAGTGTGGTGTAATTTTCAAACCACTGACCAACCATCCCGCCACAGAAAATCAGATCCAGGTACATGGAAATATATAAAAGCTTAGAATATGCTGTATTTCACACCTTCTATGATCTTGATTAGTTAAGTAGCAAATTTAACTCAGCTTAGACTTTTTATAAAGTACCTTTAGCGCAATAAAATAATAGAAATTAAATTAAAGCTCTTATAATCAAATGACTAATGTGAGGGCGAGACTTCTTGAAAATAATATTTTATATAGGAAATAATAAACATGATGTAAAAGAACATCATAAATAGTATAACCTTAATAAACACATGGGCAGAAATTCAGCCTGAGGCTCTTTTTTTCTGACAGTATTCACGCTGAGAGGTGGTAGGATAAACACACATTCTCTGTGTTTTCATGAGGGTGGTGTACTTTTTGGCTGGCACAGCAGGAATAGACTGCTCCTGATTTTATTCTCCCTCCACATCTCCCTCTGTACAGGAAACAGTCGTTTGTCAACACCACAAATACGCTTTGTTTGTTTCCTGTCCTTGACTGGGGATTTTTTAGTCCATTTGGAGGCAACAGAAAACATATTGGAATCCAGAATGGAATATTTACGGGTAATGTGAAACACACCTACACATCTGCATAGACTGAGTTTAAGCTCAGGAGGCAATATTTCCATTCATGCCAGAATAAATCAGGGTTGGACAGTAAAACATAAGTGAGGAAAAAAAAAAAAACTGCTCTAAAACAAGCACAGGACTGCGAAAACTTCCACACTTAAAACAGGTGTTAAAAAGTGGTGAAAGCCAAAACCAACAGCTTAAAAACATAATGAAGCTCATTAAGAAACCGAATGTCCAACAGGCTCCACTAATCCTCTTCTTATCTGGGCGCCTTTGCTGCTACACCCTGGTGTTCAGAGTAAGCCGGACCCCTGCCCCTCTCCAGATATACTCTCGGAGAAAGTACGGGGGGGTTCCCTGCCAAACGCTGTGCTACAATAAAACAAAGCCATCATACTGGGCCTGCAGGGGGAGGTGGGTGAGCATGCACGGGCCAGGGTGGGGAGGGGGGAAGGCGGTAAGTGAGAGGAACAGCTGCTGAGTGGGAGAGTTGGATGAACCAGGACCACAGGAGAAAAAGAAAGCTGGAGGAAGGGTGGTAGGGTTGAGGGTGGTGGGTCTTTCTATTCTCTCTTAGTGAAATAAATTACTTTTATGCTTGCAGCCCGTTCTGGCTAGCAGTGCGAGCTCCCACCCAAACTGCCTCTGGTCTCTTTCGACACACAAACAGACGAGTACACAAAGACACGGTTAATAGCTACACTGTTCGCTACTAAATATTCAGTCAGTATGCAAAGTCCAGGATTGCCAGCTTACTGTAATATGTGCACACAAACAGCATCATAATGAGAAACAGTTTAAATTTCTACTTTACAGATCATTTTACAGAAGTGTGCATGAGTCTGTGCGGAATTCTCATTACAGTCAGCTTGCGACTCGGTGGCTGAACTTGCTTCATTTGACACATCTGCTAAATAGAGGGATGGAGATGACAACTACAAGCTGCTGTTACCTGAAGAGCTGGAGGCAGACCAGATGTGTATAAATACAGTTCTACAGGCAAAGTTTTAACCTTTAAACTTGTGTTCAACCAAAAGTTTAATGTCAAGAACTCATTATCAAAATGTAACTGACTGGGATTTTAAACAACTTTTGAACAACTTGTAGACCAAAACAGCTGAAGTTGTTGGTTGGGCAGCTTAACAAAATCATCCAAACTCCAGAAATTTCAGCCATTTAACATATTTATTGGTTCAATAATACTTGATATAAAAGCAACAATTATCTGTTTTTTGTCCATATTGGAAAAATAAAAAATAAAAATTATGCAGAACACACATATGGGGGTGGGGTGGGGAGGAGTAGAGGTTTGTAGGAATTCTCAGTTCCTTCATGCCAGTGACTATGAACCATAATTATTATCTTGATGTATTCAGCCATGAGTATAATGTGCTAGATCAGATCTAGCAAGCAAAAATCAAAGTCACACATGATCACATGCCAAACTGCTCCTGTACACATTCTATTTATTTTTATTTGTAAACCATAAGTAATACTTAAGTCTAATTTTAGGATAAACGTTTAAAAAAAAGCAACCAAGTTTAAAATCCTGGTGTGTTCATTCACTTCGCTATCTATTCATGAAAATAGATCAAACTTGGCATTATATCCTTTACAACAGCAGACATACGTCAGTGCTGAAGGTCAATTTTCAGGAGATTACCTCATGAATTTACAGCACTGTTATTATTGTTTTATTGCTCTTTATATTAACAAGTGATGGCGTGTTGTTTACCTAACAGCCTGTGGTTGGTTACTGGACTGTTGCTGAGAAACAAACCAAAAAAGGTAGAATACAAATATGTGGACAAGGTGCACTTAGCACACCCTTCCTGACACAGAGGTCACACACTTGATGTGTGTCCTCCATGACACTCAAATACAGCCTCTTGCCTGACCCAGGATAGTGGGAAAAACACAAATCAGCAGATAAATACAGAAAGATTTGGACAGGAATGCTCTTACTCTACTTAACCCTCCTTCTCTTGCCCTCTGCCTCATTTGCTTGGCAACACTTTTCACATGTACACTAAAATGAATGGCTTCCAGAAATAGTGCAGGGTATGTGGAGGGACTGCAGACATAACAAAATCAGAGAGGAAAGAAGCCAGTCATATAGACTGGGCCTTGGGGAGTACACTGGTTAGGCGGTAGGGAGGCACTGAGGCTAACAATGCCACACATTCACATTCTGGTTGAAGCTTAAGGTTTCTGGTGGCCTTATTATTTTGCAGATGCAAGTTGAGCACACTGAGAGAATCTAAATCTGGCAATTAAAACCACACACACACATATAAAAGTTACTGTGAAAACAAAAAAGTCTCACTATTAGGCTAAAGCCAGATAGTTGAAACTGTAAATGAATAACACCATGAGGAACTCCATAAACAACAGATGGAGAAATGAGGTGTTCAGATTTATACCAGCTTGGCAACTTAAAACTCATCTGGTGTAGAATAACTTAGTAGCCAGTGCTGCATGGTCATACAAGCACTTCACATTATTGCACAAATAAGAGCCTAAATGACATAGTACATTTCTAAAAGTCATTATATTTTTAGTAAACTGATCTGTAAAATGGATTATACACAGTGCCTGTCATTTCTTTGCAAGTACTTCTAATCCGAGATATAGAAAAAGTATGGGTTATGTGTTGCATTCCATAGGGAAATGCAATGTGGCATATTATGCATTACAAGTAAACTTCCCTTTGGTTGGGTTAGTCACAAGTCAGTTCAATAAAGGTTAATTTTCCCTAACACCCACCCTTGTCACTTGCATAGTTTTATCTTTAGTCTTTAATTTTTTATATTTACACTTGATGACATCAAGGTAGAAGTGACTGGCTTGCCCTCTGTGCAGGTCAATTAGAGGAATGGACAAATGATGAAATGTTGATGTAATGACAGTAGTAGCAGATGTATCTATAAAATAATAATAAAGAAGCCAGGGGATTTATATGAAACCAAAGCTAGGGTTCAAATATGGATGTATTGTTATCTTGAGCTTGAGCATAAGCTCATGTAAGCCCTTAAAACTGCACACCAGTCAGATGCGGTCAATCTTCATAACCTCCTTTTCTTCACCTATACAGCTGAAAGGCAACGTTTCTGTGTTTATAAAAAAAAAACAGACTAAAGGAACTTATTTTAGTCTCCCACTCCAGAGTCCATAGAACTGACAAACTTAGCCAGGAATCTGCCTGACCGCCATAAAAATGTCTCTGGCTGTCAAGGGACAGTTTTTTTGGTATGGGGAGCTTGTGACCCAGTACCCATCTGGGCATTCCCCCTCTTCTCCTTCTCTTTCAGCAGGCAACATCCAATGGATCATGCAGAAATATCTGACATATGATGCAGAATGAAACCAAAAGCCCTCGAGAGTCTGTTTGCTATATGTGGAGCATGGGAACTTTGTTGTGCTCTACAAAATGTAAAAAACTGATTTGGCATTGCAGTTGGGTAAATTTAATCAGAAATGTTTGTCATGAAACAAGTCAGGGAGAAACCTGAAGCTCTAGTGTGGTACAGAAACTGGCCTTCCAACACACATAAAATTCACTAGAAGTGGTCTCTACATCTCTGTCCATATAAGCTTTGTTTTAAAAAAAATATTGTATTGTGTAGATTAAGAAACTTTCAACTTTTTCCAAAAATATATTTGTGACACAAACCAATGAGGAATATCACAAATAACAGTAACATTATTTTGCACATTAATAAATCCACAGCAAATAGTTTACGTGCGAACTTGTCTTCCTACAGGTGCTCCCGATGATTGTCTGCTCTGCTTTCTTACAGAGGTTTTAGGATGTTTTCAGCTAGTTAACCAGTTTTTTTGTTTGAATTATACAGTTGTCCTTATTGTTTTCTCTCATTGTATCTTTGTCTTCTTTGTCCTCTTTTCACTCCCTCTATTTCTTCTCTGTTCATTTTCCCCAATACTTACATTGTAAGTATAAAAATATAAGTTATGGGTGTTTCTCTTTTTTTTCCCCCAGATAATGTTCATATCATAGACTGTATCTCGCCTTATGTAAACAGGATTACCCAAATGGATGACAATGCTGTAATTATCCAGATTTTATTGGTGGATAAACTGAACCTTGAACCAGCAACAGGGTGAAGTTAGCACACATAACTCCAGGTTAACAGCCAAAGTCCCCCTTAACAGACACTGATGTTGTCTTATCATACAGAATGACTTCCCTACACACTGAGTACAGGCTGCTGAGTGGAGGCACACTTAGCAAAAGAAACACAAGACAACACATTCAGAGACTGATAATGTTTATAGACCCTTAGCAGCAATGATAGAGTCTACAGTCAATAAATGAGTTTATCAATAGATTTATTTTTCCTTATATAGACACCATTAGTAGGATTCTTCTTGTAAAATCTAGAATAAGCATTCTGCATTCAAAGCAGAAGTATTTTAATCTCACCCTGCCACTGACCTCTGACCTTTTAGCCTCAGTTTATTTAGCTACAACCTGTAGCAAACAGTGGGCTGGGTCAGTAGTGAAGCCTCTGCAATGTCATTACAAATTAACTGTGGCTACAGATGAGTTTGTAGTACTGTTTACTGTACTTACTTAAAATATTATGATAGAATTGCTAACCAAGTGGCTTAGTGCCCAATGTTAAGCAAATTAACTATGAGACAGACTAAATTTAAGGTCCAAAACATTTAATATTTAGCAGTGAGATTAACCTGAGTGTGATAATATGGCAAATAAACTGCATGCTGGAGGGTTTATCATGTTATTAGCATGAAAGCCTTATGAATGTGCCTATATAGTGCTTATTATTTTATACAATATAAGAAAGTTGTTAAAATAAACACAATTAAAAAAATCAGCACTGTTTTAATGTCTAAAAAGTTTAAAAATAATTTACGTTTTCATTAGGAATTTTCTGATTGCCTTTTCTTGTTTGTTAACTAGAAGGTGCTTATATTTTAAGTTCAAAATGTGCAGCTAAGAATGAGACTGTATTTAATGTGGGCGATACTAAGTCATCAACTCAACTTGTGGACATATCGGAAAGAACTGAATTAATTAATGATTGCACAACGCAAAATGTCAGCACAAATCACAGAGGTGACGATGACAAACAATGTTCTAGTGGAAGGTTCATTTAAAAAAACCACAAGTATTAATGGACACCATGAATGATTAGAAAAAATCTGAGTGTGATTCAGACAATAGATAAAACAAAAATAATAGAGGACCAAAATGACAGGCTGGCATTGCCATCTTTTAATTCATCTGGCATGAAATCATAATTCAAGAAAAGCCACACAAAGGAAAGATATTTACTCAGCCATGTATGTGTAGTAAGCAAGATCTGCAACTCCACTACATTACTAAATATCTCTCCAGCTCTAGTTCAACAATGTTAATAAAACTATCCTGAAGCAACATATTAAAGTCTTTAAAATTCATACACTATGTTAGACAGTGGGCCAGACTCTCTCTCTCAGTCTCAAAGCGCGTAATTATGTTTTCACAACTGATCTCTAAAGCAAAGACTCAAGTACACACATGCACTGACTAGGCTGTGTGTGTCCATTAGTTAAAATAAACCAACACATGCTTCCCTTAAAATCTGAACCAGATACATTAAGTGTGTATGGGTGGTGTGTATGGGTGTACCGGGTTTATTTTCAAAGTTCAAATCTAGTCTCTCACATCATCTATATATCAGACACACACATAATGTAATCTTACAAACAGGCCAGCTCAGACAAAAACACTGGGGTGATTTATATCATGGCTTTAAGGAAAATTAAAATGAATATAAATGTTATATGCAACATCACATTAACTTATTTAGATGTGGACTGATTTACGAGCGGCTGATCTGGTGTGGATTCAACTTAAGAAGTATTTCCCTCTTGTATGTGTTGTTACTTGAAGTCAGTTAAACTATAAAAATTACTAATGGTGCGTTAAAGCATGCTACAGGATGCAAAGCAAGAATCATTTTAAAAGAGAATAACCCAAACAGGATGAGAACTGTGGGAGAACTAAAAATTGGGTTGAATTAATAGAATGGGAAGTCTAATAACTGAGTTCCTGTTTGTGTGCACATTCAACTTCTACCTGCTATAGATTGGGTCAAGGTTTTCTTTTTGGGTTATCCGTCTGTATTTAGCTCTTTGGTAAGAAAGCTGGATCATTTTTATATCTAGAACAAGTCTTGACTTAGAACAGTCTCTTGTTTTTTACACTTCAAGAATCTTTCATACTCTTTATCTCAAGTGTGCAGGGAACCTTTTTCCCCTCCAGGTGTTGCATGTAAGCACCTGGTCATTTAGTCACTGCCAGAGAGCATTACTATAAACATTTTCCTTTTCTATTCTACCAATAGAAAAGGCAGCAATCTGGCTCTAAATAGACAGACAATCAAGCCATCCAAACCTACAGATAAATAAGATAAAAGATTAAAATGTGTTTGTTCAGGAGCTTGTCCTGCAGTAATACAACAATCCAAAAATATCCAAGCTCAGCACAAAGCAGGTCCCTGCATGTCCGACTGCTGCTCCAGTCTGGGCCATGGAAACATGGGCTGGATGTGAAGATACAAGAGCAAGCACAAACATGCATGCGTGCACATACACACCTGAACCCAACAGGAAACACATGGTGATATCCATCAGCCTTTTGTGCTACGATATGCACGCACAAAGACACTTACAAAGATAGACAATTTGGAAATTATAACAGGAAGCAGCAGTTCGAGCAGGACAAGCTCATCCGCTAGCAGGCAACAGGACGGCACTTTTAAAAAACTAACCAAGTTTGACCACAATGCATGTGTGCAGCTAAAACCTTTTTAACTTTGTGTTACAGGACAACGATTTGAACCAGCATGATGCTAAAACATCGTGTGACCTTTGCTACACACTGACATTTCTATCCGAGTCAGCACACTGTGCGACTGCCACCCAGCTTTGCATGTGAAAGGGCATGCTTTGCATGTCGGTCCAGACCAGCAGCATTGTTTGCATCTTCACTCACGGCAGGTAAAGAGAAAATTACAGGTATTATGTTCTCTCAAAGAGACAGTGCTACCCATCATTAAACACCTTTGGATGAAAAGCACTTAAAAAGAAAGGTGGTGCTAAAACTTCACACATACTTTTCTAGAGGCCGATAAAATTTCCCGTCAAGTCTTAGCACAATGAGACAGTTTTATGCAGGAGTGTGAGACGTGAGACATGTTTGTATCGATAAAGAAGCTAAATTTAAAGCTGCTTGTTAGCACAGCTTACTTCCCTTTCCTGTCTGACAAGAAAGGAAGGTCACTCAGCTGTGCAGCTGAAGCCCCTGCTGTCTGATAGTGACAAATGTAAGTGGTGATGAAAGCTGCAAGCCTCACGGGATTCCTTCGTTTCTTGCCAGGATTTAGATCTTTATACAATTTATACCTTTAACACTCCCACGGCACTCAACAAATCTTCAAGCTGGTACTATCTTTGCACCGAAACATAAAAACTTAACTTTTCAAAGTGTTGAGTGACTGAGATTTATCTGTCCCATCATCTTTTCTCTTCCCATCCTCCTATGCTTCTCTCCCGTCTCGTCGATTCTTTCACGCTTCAGCTCCTGCATCTGACCTCCCAGCATGGAAGGCTGCCAGTAGCAGGTGAAAGATCATGACCCCCCTACAACACAAAAAACATGTACCATTCTCCTCGGCTCAGGCTTAAAGCAGAGATTAAAAAAAAAAAAAAAAAGCAACTCTCAAGACTTAAAACTAAGCAGAAAATATTTTAAAATGCCGGCAAAGATGCCTCAGGTTGAAAGAGAGTCTCAGCAGGTCTTATATGGAATAAAAACAGTCTACATTTCCTAAATGATGCATTTATAATCTTTTAAATCAACTTTAGTTGAACTACTGTAACTGCTCTTCTCATCCAAAGCACTCACATATGTGCCAAGCCTCCTATGGAAGCACAGTTGGGTCTCTTCCGCCTGCAGTGCGTTTGAACTCCACATGCTATCCGGAACTCCTTCAGGCAGAACAGAGATAAAAGTGTTGGTGGACATCAGGAAAGCAGGTATATTATCATTACACACATGCAACCATCCTTCCTACAAACGATTACCAGAAAGCAGACTGTTACCATTCATTTACACACCCCCAATATAAATATGGCAGGTTGTGATTAAAGAATCTTCAGGAGAAAGAAACCTGATATGGAGAGGAACAAAATGCATCCTGTGGAGCCTCTCAGTCTGAAAGTTGTCCAGCAAAAACATCGATCAGCACACACAGAGAGGAGGCTACTTGACAGGTTCAGCTCATCGTAAATTTGACCATCATAAATTTGGTTTTGTTCGTGTGTGACAAAGGTGACTACAGTCTATCTACCAAATGCTGTTTGAGGCACACTCTCTTGTATTTCTATACTTACATAGAGTTAACAGAGCAGAGCAACCTATTTACACACTGATATCAAGGTTTAAAATGAAACTATGGAAAGCAAAATGCATTTATGAAAGAGGAGATGAGGTTCCTTCAGGTGTTTTGGTTTATCTTCATTAAGCTAATGAAATTGTGATCGTAAATTCACTGAGATGCGTCTTCTGTGTGTAAAACAAATGAATAGAAACCTATTCAGCAGATGTTATGATTTGATACTTTAATATTTATTTTCCATACCTACTGTATTGTACTATGCTTTTAAAAAGCCCCTACAGCCACATGCTATTTAATTTCCGGACCACAATGTCATCAAAAACCAAGCGGAAGACAGTAAATCACCAGAACCAAACTACTGACAGGGCATGAGAGGAGTGGGTCTGTCCTGGGTGTAACATTACAAAGCAGCACTCAGAAGGGTGAAGGTAGTAAGGTCATCAAATCTCATGTTACATTCTCACGGGATTCAGAATAGAACAGCACCTGCCATCACTTTCTGTGAATATGATGAACATATGCAGCTCAGTTTAATATTTAAGCATGACTCAATTACTTCTTCAAGTCTATGTTAACTGCACAACACACATTCTCCCATGTAAATCGATGGCTTCAGCATCAGAGGAGCTGGAAACTGGATGATGTGCAACTTCATTTTGCCCATTGGTCAGATGTTTTAAAAGATAATCCTGAGTAGTATCTTATATTGCACTGATAGGTTAAATGTGCCTTAAATGAAGATCCGATTTCCGGGGGGGTACCCAAGCATTAAAAAACAAAACAGTCTTTGTATAGATTGAGCAATCAATCTATACAAAGAAAAAGAAAATGTAAATTTACAGCGTTGATCAGACTTATCACTTTCTTGATTCTACATTGGTTTCCTGATAACTGTGTTCAACACTGCTGCCAGTCTTCTCATCCAGTTCTCAGCGAATATCCACCCACCCTTTAATTTAGTATCTAACGGCAGCAGCATGGCAAGAGGGCCTTGTCAATCACAGATGCACAATTTTACATGAGACTTTAGGTGACATTCAGCAGTAATCACCACGAGGAAGTTATTCAGTGTGAAAGTCACAGATGAAGCCAAAAACACTCCAGTTCTACTTCCATCACCCATCTGCTGTTATCTCATAATTAGGATTTAGACCATCCAGTATTTTTTTAAGATAATTGTCTGAACTGACACTATATAATACTTTATACTCCTGTGCCAGAGAACATTTTAAGTTTCTCTTTGAAAGCTGGTGACCTTGTTATATAAGATCAAATTTTTAGAAGGGTAAAGGTCACAATGAATCATGTCTCATCACAGCATGACTTTATGTTCTTTCTGTCCATCACATAACACTACACCATCTCATAATCTATAGCAAAGATCACCGCCCCATAAACCCTCTTGCAATCTCCTCCACCATCAATCTCTCCATTATCTTCTAACAGCATATAACGTCTGTCAGCTGTTATTCTGGGCCTTACCTGCCAAGCACACCTGTTTTGGGGATCAGATAACACAGGACCCGTGTAACTACTTTGCCTTTGGGCAATTTATAATCCACTCCACTCGAAAGTTTCCTGCTCAGTAAGAGCAATTAAACCATTTTCACTCACAGTTTTTCTTTGAGGGTGTCTTTGCAAAGAGCACATGGCCACATCTTCGGCTCCTTGCAGCCGCCACAGTTACGTCGCTCTTCATGAAAAGCGGCCAAAAAGTCCTCCTTAACTGAACTTCACCGGAATGCTGCGCCTCAGCTGGGAGCTTTGCCAACACCGCGGCTTCCTTGACCCGCTGCTGCTAAACTGACGTTACGCTCTTTTTGCGTGGCGTCACTTCATAGCTCACCTGGTTAAAGCGGATATCCCGCACTTTACTTCACACCGCTGTTGCTAATGTTTCCCGTGGTGCAGTGATTACTCGAATAGTCGAAAATGAAACTTTTAGTGTTTGTATAGAAACACGTCACAAATCTCTGACCAACATTAACAGAGTAGCCTACTTCTAAATGGCTAATAATGCCACATGACTAGAGACAGTCTTTAAAAAAGGCTTTAAATTGAAAATTTTTCTCCACTAAGGCTAAGGTTAATAGGAGCATTAACAACACGTAAGGATGTATTTAATTTGCGCTTTGGGTTTTAATTGTGTAAAAGCTGGTAAATCGGCTTGAGCAAAATATAATTTTCATTGTTAACCCACAGACCCTACAAACACACCTTAAGATAAAATACCAAGATGTTATTCTATGGACAGTAAATGGGATTCCCCTGTCAACAAATATTGTTATAGAGAGAAAGAGACTTAAACCTGTGTTGCTCATTCCCCAGAGACATGATTCTTACAAGTTATACTCCTTGTAAAGGTGACTACTCAGGCTTTCCAATGATGTACAGTCAACACTAGTAATTCTCTATCATGAGTGAAATACCAAGATTATCTTAAAGTAGTAAATGTGAAACCTGAAAGTAGCCTAGAAAAAAAAAAACAATGACTGAGCTTTACAAATATATCAGAACAGCATTGAATAAACCTGATTAAAATAATGTAATGAGTCATTTTCAATATTCTTTTTTTTATTGAACAGAAATGCTATTCGTTTCACATTTTGCTTGGGGGGGGGGGTCTATTTCTATTCAGATGTTCCCACACTTACAATAACTTTTCTGGTCAAATACATCCGTTTTTCTTAAAAAATAATAAAATGAAATGGATGTTAGAGTATGTGACTTGTTTTCATTAGTAAATTTCTTCATCAGGATCATTTTATTAACAAATAATAATCCTCCATTTTCTAATAGTCTCACACTTTCTATCATCTTTTGAGTATCAGCTTCCGTGCTGATGAGCTCACAGCCTGAATAATTATCCCACAGGGGATTGGCTTCAGCTTTTCAGCCTATCCTCTTCGTATATTATCATATTCCTCACAGAAAGATGACTTCATTGTCAGCCGAAACCACCCAAATCCTGAGAGTGATAAGGATATCCCCTCAGGTAGCTGCTGAATAGGCAAACAACAGCAAAGCTGTTTATTAACATTGCTGTTCTCTCAACCTGTCAGTGCCTAGTTTTCATGAAAGAAATGATAGTTGGTTAATCACTGCTTTTCTCTTAACATGCACAGACATGCTCGGACATTTGCAGTTAAGTGGAAGAACCATAGAGCAGTTCGAACTTCCTATAAGTGGTCATAAACTCCACTTTCAGGCAGCCTGGCAACTGCTTGGTAAAGTTTGATCTCTTAGTATATTTGGTGTGATTCAATGATTCCTGCATGACTCTGTTGTTTGTTGATTGACGGCTCTCTTAAAACTGCTTTTACAGCATCTTTGCAAACAACTTCTGATTAAATAAGTTTGTTTTTCTCAGTAAGCGCTAATGTATCATGTGACACTGCAACACAAGGAAATGATATGCTGCTCTAAACAGGCATTTATCACAAATGACTTAAGCTGTGGGACACACAAAATGACTTCCTGCTGTCCAGATAAAGATTTCCTGCATTTAACAATGTCTGATTGCGTGCATGCATGAGTTGTGTTCTTTTTCTGCTTTCACATCTTTTCCAACCCTGGTCATCCATTTGTGGACCTACTTTCTGCCTTTTTAGGATTGTATTTTTAGTGTTTGCTAAAAATTGTGTTGTTCAGGTGATGTTTTAGACTGGCAGTTATCACATACCTGTTGAACTAAGAGGAAATGTTCAAATTAGTTTGGACATGTAGAAACAAACATTATATAATCGTGTATGTGTTGCTAATATGTTACAGTCATGTATTTTACCCATTTTACATCCCTCCGTGTTAGACTGCTTCTCCAGGATGAATGTTGGTGTCTCACACAAGAAAGAAAAGGAATATAAATAAATCCATGCTGTTCATACTCGTTCATTGTTGCTGTTTTTCCCAGTTATTGCACAATTTTATAGCTTCATCTAGTGTGGAACTTGATTGGCTTGTGCAATACTGAATGTGGTGATGTGGTGGAGGGAAAACGTATCTGTGGCAGACTGCGGAGGAGACGTGGTGGGGACTGCTGTTGATCTGAGTCATGCTGTTGGAGATAAATGATGTCTGGTGTTCATAGTGTCAAAGGGCATTATGACAGATGAGATGCCAAAAATAGGCTCAGGGATTTTGCTCCACCACAAACAAAGGCTGTAATTGAAAGAAAGATGAGGGCAGCCACAACATTATAGATTTAACTGAGTCTTTGTATCCTAGTTATGATTTGATGACACATGTATACAATGCAGGATCTGAAAAACCTTTCATCAAGACATACAGACACAACAACACAAGAAAAACGGGACTGCAGGTTTAAATGGCTGTCCTAAGCTCTTGATCTTCTATCTTAAACATACTTCCTGTTTGATTAGCACTTACAAACATTTTTGACAACACTTTAGGACAGATTAGCTTTAGTTTTAACGATAATTTGTCCCCAAGGCCAAGCTGTACATGCTGTTTTCCTGTCATGCATGCATGCATACACAAAGCCATAGTTGCATGTAGACATTCACACGAGGGAAACCTTATCTCCACCGTCAGCTGTGAAATTTTGGTTGCCTCGCTTTGCTGCTTTCAGTCCAGAGCATTGACTAGGAGACAGAGAGAATGCCTTTGTGATGTGTGAGACAGAGAAAGCCACTGAGTTTGTCAGGATTAATGGTTATATGTGCATGAAGTGGTGAAGAAAGCAGGAAATGCCACAGGAAATGCCTGAGAGGGTGTGTAATGCCATCTCAGATCACCACTCCTGTGGTACCCAAGTTAGAGATGCTAATGTGGTGGGAAAATAATTAAAGCTTATATGCTGAAAGCATTTGAGTGGTATGTTAAATGTACACAAACATTTTAGATATTTTAGAAAAAAATATTACTTTGTTGTCACAAGAAACCAAAGTGTTTAAGATTTCCAGACAATGAATTTTTTCTGGTAGAGAAGACAATTTACATCAGGATCATTCTTAACCAATAAATGAATTCTTTAAAAATAGAAGGTTTATCAATGTAGTGATTAGTATTACATTTTTAAAACAAAATAATTGGCTTTGGTATTGACATTCAAAATCCCTATTTAAAAATAATCCTTTAACAACCAGCACTGTATGATAAAGCAAACTCTCAGTGACTCTAATCATTTTACTTAAAAACTGTAGAATTAAACCTGCCTGAGTCATCTATACCACCTGCTTTAGGAGTTTAATGTAAAAAATAAATGTTTGTTATCTCATTACTTTTTTTTATGATTTTTGTTCACTATTGTTACTATTAACTGTCATCTCAAATATTTTTGTTCTTGTTATTATTGTCCAAAGGAAACAAAACTCTTGTGATCATTTGTGTATTAAGAACCCAATTTTAATATTTTGTATAATTTCTGGTGTAATGTAATACCGCTCAAATGCAGTTTTATTTACATTGGGGTACTTGGTGTTTGTATTTTTCCCAGCATTATACTCTTTGACCTTTTTTCCTTCATTTAAAATTAAAGTGAGAGGAAAGAGAGGATGGACAAACCTGCACTCTATCCTCTGAGATGGGTATTACTGTGTAACAGTTAGTGATCCATGAGGAGATTTTTGTATTTTTAGAGACAGCCTTTCCCCCTTGTGTATTCACACTCAGTGAAACAACGACAATGAGAGACAGATTATCTAATAAAAAGAAAAAAAACTACTGTAGGTCTATCATCACCACCTTCAGGCTTTTATAAAATCCTCAGGAAACAATCTCACTACACATTTTTTCCAGTTCACCAATTAACAACTCAGTTCTTTCTAGCCGGCCAACTGTGACAATCTCTGAATACTGAGACTGGGTGTGCAAGAAAGTGGTTGAGAGATGCCAACATATCAAATGCACTTCATGATAAAAAATGGGTGTCACACTACTTACAGTATCTAGAGCTGGATAAGATAATGCTCACATACTTTTTAAGATGTCTTTGGCCAGTTTCCCCTCCCTTGTGAGCCTGTAGTTTCCATTACATTACAGATCAGAAAGGCGTTGCAGACAGGTGTTGTGTAATCTGCAGTGTGACATGATTGGTGAAAAGATTCCTGATTTTTGGTGTTATGTAAAATGTCGTCATATTAGCGGTAGACACATAATCCATTAGGGTCTGACCTTTAGAAGAGAACTTCACGGATCGCTGTTGGTTCACAGGAGGAAATTGGATCATGTACACACAGTGTTCCTCCTTTTCTTCTATTTTTAACGATTTTGGTAACATCATTACTTGGTGTCAGTTTGTCCAGAGATGATGAAGTCATGTGGATACAGTGACCAGTTGCACAGGAAGGATGATCTTGAAGCTTGTATCAGTATAGAATTAAAATCCTCATTCATGTGTCCTTCTTAGCACAGGCAGTTTGTTATTGTGTTTTATCTAATGTCCTTTATTTGCTTGATTTTTGGGGGTCAACCAAAAATGTGTTTAACTGCAAAGCTAAGTTTCTGTTTACAACAAAATTGGACACCCATGTCTGATTCCACATCATGTTTTCCTTGGAAAAGCATCTCATTTATCACTTAATATTGAGATTTTTCAAGCCAGGTACCATTCTGAGATGGTTATGTTTTTGTTTTTTTTGGATAGCTTTTTTTTCCCAGATGCCACCCTCATATGGCTTGCAGGTCACTTTCCCAGAAACCTGATCCACTGTTCCCGGCAGACCTTGACTTCACATCCATCCTTCATCATGTTTCTTCATTCTTTGCTCTCCTGTCATTTTTCCAATGCCGGTTGTGTTTTACATAAGTTAAAAAAGATCACCTCTATCCGCCCACTTAACCTAAAAACACCCACACACACACACACACTCACTTTGGTTGCCAAGACCTTCTGAGCAGCAGGAAGAAGGAAGAAGGTGTGTGTAAATATGCGTAAACTTGAAACCTCTCCATGTGAATATGTACAAACTTTGGAGTGACAAATGCTATGAACCTATGTTTTTAAAAATGCCATTAAAAATGGAAAATGATTCAAGAACCATAGAACAGCCAATGAAGGAAAGGATTTTAGAAGCAGGACTTATTCACCACAATCATTTATTTCCTTTCTGACATTGGAGAGGTCCTAAAATTTTAAACAGTCTTGGTTTTAATTGTGTTGGATTTTTAAACATTTGCCTTTAAGATATTTGCTTCCAACCTATTAAAACAGAAAAAAAGAAGGCCTGTTGCTCTGACTGCATTTAAAATATTTAGTTACACCTCTTCTGTAAAACATATCCCAGTATAACCTAATTTTCCTGAGGTCTGAACTCTTAGGACATTGGTTCTGATAACCAGTAATGTAACAAATACAAATAGATAGTAAACAAGTATTTTTAAACAAGTAATTGAAAGATGTATTTTACGTTTTAAATACTATAGTACAGGCTGGTAACTCAACACTTTTCTGTTCTGGTATTTTGGTGCTTCCCGGAGTGCTGATTGGTGCTGATTAATGGCTAAAT
Organism: Melanotaenia boesemani; assembly: GCF_017639745.1. Lineage (NCBI taxonomy): Eukaryota > Metazoa > Chordata > Actinopteri > Atheriniformes > Melanotaeniidae > Melanotaenia > Melanotaenia boesemani. The sequence continues at coordinate 17,174,436 of NC_055703.1, forward strand.
ATTTTTGTCAAGACTTCCTTTTTCACATATTTGCTCATAACATCATTGATGTATGCAGCCAAAGCCCAGTCAGCTTTGATTAATTGAAAAAATTCAGACTATAGATAAACTTAAAAACAAACCTAAAAAAATTAAACTAGTATACTTGTGATGCCAAATAACTTGTGACCTGTCTATAGATTCTGTATATACAAACACAGCCTTAAAGCCTACTATATTCACCTCATTACACCTTAAAAACATTTATATTATCCTCATGTGAGCAAAAGATCATGATGGAGCAAGATTTTCCCCCATCTAACAACCCAAACCTTACTCATATGAATGGTTTTTGACTAATTTATAAAGCTTTAGTACCCAATTAATCATCTTAAATGAATTAGATATATCTTAAAAGCTGTGAAATTAGAAAGGTACACATTATTTTAATGAGGATGTCCTTTAGTGTAGATTTACTGTTCAGCGTGTGTTCCAAGACACAAAATTGTGTTTGGAAACTTGAGCTTGGGTTTCAGTAAACCAGTACGACAGTTGTGACTCTTCGTGAAAGCTACCAGCCTCCTTTAGTGCATTGCCATCAGACTGGACCTGCTTACAGGCTCCCTAGATAACAGTTCTTGCTGGAAAATTGCGAAAGAAGCATGGATGTCACCAGTAGGCTTCAGTCCATCTGCCTCCCTACTTTATAGATAGCGGACAGATGGAACTAGGCTTTGCTAAAGTTAGCTGCGCAATTAGTTCACACACTAATTAGCTGTGAGAGCAGCAGAGGCACACCAGATTTCCCCAGTGTCTGAAACCATTTCCCAGCCTGAATTGAGTAAATGAGGTCTGGGTAGAGACAGCAAAATTTATCTTAAAAATTACTCAAAAGAAATAAATAAATAAAATAAAATAAATGCAGCTCTTGTTAAACCGAAGCATTTATTAGAATAAAGCATCTGGGTGTGGTTTAGTTATGAAAAGGTGAATGGAAATGTTAACCCTTTAAAGCATAGTGCAGCCCTCAGGCAACAAACCACATATCAGTCCCCACATCCACTGCCTCTTGAACCTTTTTGAGGAGGTAAATATATAGAAAAATATCAACTTTGTTCAATAAAAAGTGGAGTTAAAGTGCAGGTGACCTTTTAGTTGGGAGTGGAGCAGACCTTTCAGGAAGCAAAGCCACATGGTGCACTCTGTTGTCATTTGGCAAATAAAAATGTACTCATGTGCATGGACATGATCATTTTAAGACTTATTATGTCATTACTTGTATATGAAAACTATGTTTTGTTTGTTTCCTCAGGGCAACATTGTGCAGTTAGGACACTGTCAGATGTATTATTAGGGCTCACTGGGCTCCCACAAAATTTTAAATTTAAAAATGATGCCATAGAGAATTAAATTTTCACTGTATTAGCAGCTAATACACTTCTGATGAAAACTCAAACATTAATCAATTACAAATACAACACACAGTGCTTACAGTATTAAACAGCCATTTATTCTATTCTTCAATTAGCAGAAATGTGATTCAGATGTCCTCTTTCCCTCTTTCTGCAACTCTACTGGGATTAAATGTGGTTTTACATTTGGGCTGACAGTTCCTGAGAAAGCGACATTCCCATATGCTTGTATTTGCTAAAACTATAAGGGAAATTGAGCACTTTTTTTTTTTTTTTAAAGAGAGAGGATGATGTCTGATGAGTGCTCCTACAGTATGTGGCTGTGTGTGTGAGTACATGTGAGTGAGTGTATTGAGGTGAAACTGCAAGCCCAAGAATGTGGAGGGAATATAAAACAATTAAAGCTCTGTTAAGGGAGTGCAGTCCTGGCAAGCAGCTCACCTCAGGTGCAGCAGAAACCCAACAATGGAGTGCTCTGGGCCGGCTGAGAGCAGATCAATGTCAGCTGTATCACTTATCGTGAACAGACCCAAGCACTTCACTCGACAAACACTCTGGACACATTAGACATTAATAATGGGCATGAGTCATGAGAAGGTCAACATGATACATTCTACCCTGCAGTTGGACTAGGATACTCCTGCATGTCTTCCAAGGTCTTCAATCAGGTCTGATTTTCTCTAATGTGGTCCACTGATTGGGTCACACAATGAGAAACAGTTAGATAGGTTGCATGTATTGTACTGACACGGCCAACACCATACCAGTAAAATGAGTCACTTCAGTTTCTTTCAGCAGCTGCCAAGCAGAGCGTACAATAAATTACACTTTTTCCACAATCTGGATTTGTTCTGGAGGCAAATATTTAAAGTTTCTTGACTCAGACAACATTTTGTAAGAATCTGGTTTCAGACCAAAACACAGAAAAGAATTTAGATTGTTATTTCTCTGTCAGTGGTGAGGAAATTATCCGCCATCACATGAAAGCAGGGGAGGCCTGATCGGAACACTATTCATGCACTTGTACTCCCCTGGAGGGATGGGACTGGGAATCCCACCCATTTACCAGAAAAAGGCAATGTCTCAAGGAAACTGATCCAGATATAAAGGAACCAGGTGGAGCTCTAAACTATTTTTCTTGCACTTTTTTAAAAGAACACGTCATGTTAGTACAGTTGCCTAATCTTTGAAAAGCATTACATCTTTCTTTACAAGGGATTTAACTGAAACTCCTTCATAATAGACAGCTGATAACAGTTTTTAAATAAATGCAGAACATTTTTCTAATGTCCTTAATACAAGAAAGATTTGTTTCCTTAGCCAGACAAGAAAAGGGGTGTGAAAATAAAATTTTCTCACAAGGAGTATGGATAGAGATGCTTTGTGCCGAATCACTGAATTACTGCGGATCAACCAGAACATAATAGGGCCTTTCAAGAAAGGTCTTTAAAGTGCAGAGTGTAGTAAAATCAAAGGTTAATTGCAGATAAATATATCATTAAAACATTTTTCTATTGGTATCTGATCACTTACATAAAATAACTTATGTTATTATTAGAATGACCAATTTGGATTTGCTTGCTGTGGGTTTATATGCATCCAGCTTCCATATTTGTGCCACTTCCATGCGTGTTTTGCATTGTCATGTTGTTAAGTCAATTTCTCAACTAGTGGGCAGTGCTAAGTTCAGAGTGCTAAGTTCGCTATAAAGTTGTTTCAAACCGCCCAGCATGCCCTAAACATTTGCATATAGTCTTTCTTCAAAAGCTAGCACAATTTCTATATTTGTTTTTTGTTCTCCCCTTATCCCTTCTTTTTTTTCTGGTTTGTTTATTTCTCTTGTCACATTCTGCTCAGCACTGCCCCTGTGATTTCCAGTGGTTTTGCTTCATCTTCTGCATCAAGCGATGGATAGCTAAGCTCCCTGAAAAAACAGACCAAATTAAACTGTCCATCCGTCTGCATATCCATCTTCTGCGTCAAGCATAAATGGGCCTTTAGTTTGAGAGGCGCTAGAGCACTGTTCGGGATAAGTAATGCCTTAAAAGGCATATAGAAGAGGACAGGGCATATGTACACAATTTAGAAAGTTGTTATCTGTAGTGCAGTCATCATGGATCCACTCACAGATGTAAACATGTTCATGTCTAAGAATTTTGAACCATTCGTAGCTGTGCTTGGGATTTGAAGTAATTTCTATGCCTATCTTCATCACCAGAGGTCAATAATTCTTACACACTATACCTTTAAATGTGCATTGTGCAGTATTAGAAAACCACTGGGTGTCGCACTAGAGCAGTCGACTCCAACCAGAGGGTAGGGCCACATAGCCCATTTAGCAAAAGAACCTTCCTGAGTGAAATGACCTATAACTGTCTCAGTAGCAGCCAAATGCTACGGAAATCAGGTCCATTGCTTCTTTAAGATCTCCTTCAGTATAAATATACCAAACCAAACTTTATAAAAGAAAAGAGATCTTTTGTTTTACTAATCCTTGCAGGTGTGACTCGGTTATGTTTATCTAATTGTACTGGCTGTGATATGTGTGGCGTAATAATGAGGACAGAGAAGTGAGTCTGAGCAGCCTGTGATGTCAACATGTTTAATCACAAACCTTATTATAAAATTATATTTTCTATCATTGCATGCTATGATATATAATAAATACATATGTGAAAATGTGATTTTTCTTTCTTCTTTTGGAAGATTTTTTATTGCACATTTATTTTGGTTTCAGGTCTGCAAATCCACATCTCAGCCAGTCTGTGAGGTCAGATTCACTTAATTCTTTTCAGATTTCTCTTACTCTCTTTCCTTGACCTCATTGCATTTTCAAGCAAGGTCAAAGAAAGGAACTTTTACAAAGATGATAGGAGGTCTTTTTTTACTATTTGATAATAACCAGAAAACGAACAAACATATTTGAACATTGTTAAAATATTGATACTCTGTTATGTGTTTACATTGAAAAAAGTTATTTGCAACTTTAAGGTTCACAGTAATGTAAATTAGAGACAGAAGGATATATGGAAAGTTTTAGGCAGAAGGTGCTTTATTATAAGATTAAATGAATTATAATATGGACTCCCTAAAATCAGAGGCTAAAACAAACAATAAACATTAATAAACTAAAGGATGACAAAATATTTAGGTGGCATACGCCATATAATTCAGTGATCAAATCTTGGTAGCATTGTGGATTGCCTTTGAGTATAATATAGTACAAGTGTATGTTATTCAATTTTACATACATTGCCAAAATTCTGTGTTAAAAGAAAATTAAACAAAAACTGCATTGTCCTGTCAGATAAGAATTTCTTACATTTTTGAGTTTGAACAACTGACACCTTCAGCCACCTCACAAATCTATAAACACACACATTATTATGCAAACTGTCAATCCTAAGCCCATATCCCCTATGAAATTGACCCCTTTCAACCACATGCCAGCCCAAGTTATGACACCCACGACTATCACTACCCAGAGACTCTATCCATAACGTCATGTGTCAAGTATCAACAACAATCCCCCGCACAACACCAGATGGAGAACCATAAATCTCAGCCCCATATACGCCCAGGAGAATCTAGAAATAGTTCTGTGGGTAAAAACACAGCAGCAAGCCCCTGGTCTCCAAAGAGTCTTCAGGACTGGGACAGAAAATGAGTCACTGGTCCATAACTCTCCCATTCTTGCAGAGACACTGGACTTTTTACGGTTGCATTTTAAGTTTAAATCATAGAAGCAAAACACTGCCATGTTTTTTCCCCAGTAAAGATCAGTGATGGTTATCTGAAAACATTTTTAAAATAAACAAACCATGTCTCAGTGGAAATTACTTCTAACAAAGAAAGCAAGTGATAAGGATAATGACAAGGGAAAAAAAATATTTTCAAGTAGCTAAAGGGAGTACTTTTATATGCACCTGCATGATACACAAGATAAGTGTGTTGCTTAGTGTGATGGAGCATGTGCCACAGGTCAGATGCCTGATTTTAAAACATTCTGTACCATCTTGACTTGGGAAGCCTTTAGCGTTTGATGCTACAAGTAAACAAAATCAGCCTCTAGGAGTTATAAAGTATTCTTATGACTATTATTATGCACACAAAACTGTAAATATTTCTGCTTTTTCCTCATCTCAAGCATTTTCCTGCCAATCTGTGACACTAATCAGGAACAGCTAGCATGAACATACAAATACCAGACCATGTGAATTAATTAATTTATTCTCTATATTATAAAAGGGGTTCAAGCACTGTCATAAAGTTGAAAGGGTCATGCAGTTGTTGCAAGTGTGTTTCAGTTAAACCCCCATGAGTGAATCCATTCTACGAGGCTACAACAATACCCTCTTTCTCCTCTCTGCCTCACGCTTGATTGGCCACTCTGAATAAGACCCAGAGTGAAATAATCCATAGGCCTGAAATCCTGTGCAGCACTCACATATATAGAAACACACTTGCATCCAGATGTTGGCACTTAAATGTTCACACATGTTAAAGGTGACAATATGAGCATCTCCTAGTAGAATCTACTATTTTAAGGGAGTTCAGATACTTACAAACAATATATGCACACTGACACAGACAAGCAAATACAGCATGCACACGCAGGATGGCAGAAGGTATGACATTTTATTCAAGTGGGAACACTAAAGCTGAAACATCTTCCACATAAGTTTGAATATGAAGGAGAGTAAGGTGTTATTAGGCCGCCCTCATGTGGAGTTACTGAAGAAATGCAAAAGCTTTCTCAGCAGATTCAACTACTGGCTGCACATGGATATCCAACTTTTCAATCTGAAGCTACAATTCTGAATGTAATTTAACTTTTACATTGCAATACATTGTTGAAAGTATCTTTGTGTGATTTATTTTAAAATAAGGTCATATGAATTCTTAGATCTTAGGTAATTTTTCTCCAGTATTTATCTCTAGACTGAAAGCTATTATAGTCTTAGAAAGTACGAATGTATGTTCTGAGAAATTTTTAACAATATCTGATACAAAGCACTTTTTCATGTGAATGTCATTTAGTTTGATTTGATGATGGCAGAGTATACTGGAAAACATGGAGAGCTTATTTTAATGGCTTCAACTGGGAACAATCAAATGAATTGAGTTTGTCCAAAAGAAAACTGCAATTTTCCACAAATGTCCACAGAAAACTAAGAGATTCACGTAAAAAAGAATTTTTTTACTGTATCTGTAGATTTCTGTAATTTTTTACTGAATAAACCAAATAAATTCCTTGTTGCCCATCAAAGCAATCAGTGTATTCCAGCTCAGATATCAACTTTTGTCAGCATGTGTGTAATTTAGCCCCCTTGTTTGTATATAATAATGCACCAAACATATGACTTGATGGATGGTAGCCCACACAAAGGATAAGTTATGTTTGGAATTTAGAAAAAAAATAAGTTTAAAAAAGACTATTGAATTTGCAGCCCCTAGCTCAGATATCGGTGGAAATTTGGGTCAGAAAGAGATGCTTCTGGGCTTTTCTTTGTACTATAAAACATTTACCAGTGTATGAATGGGCAGAACAGAATTTTAGCGTGTTCCTGTGGACGTTTATACTCAGTGTAAGGGATGCAGAGAGTGTGAAAACTTCTCAGCAGCTAAAGCTTCTTTAATTGCTAATAAGCAGAATTCAGGGCTCAGTCTATGAAGGATGAATGTAGTTGCAGTAAAATGGGCTGATCCACTGTGCTGTGGAAGGGGTCCATGCCTCACACACATTTGAGATTATCTTCAGTCTGCGTGTTCAAACATCCTGGATGCTCACAGTAAACAACATCAGTAACAAGTAAGACTTCATAGATTCAGTTTGGGTTTGAAAGTGTTTAATTATAGCTATTCTTTTGAGCTAATGCCTTTTGCCCTGTCAAACTACATCCATGCTACATTTCATGAGCCTATGCGTGAAATCTGCACGGCAACTTTTAAATTATCCTGCTTTTAATCATTTTAATGTAACGTATGATTTTATTGTGATTTTTTGCTATTTGTTGCTGCCTTTTACTACTTTTTAAGGCCTTCTTTGCACGCCCTTTAATGCATTTAATGTTCTATGAATTGTCTTGTACACGAAATGTGCTATACAAATAAACTTGCCTTGCCTAGAAACCTGGAAATTTTTTTCAGTGTTTTATTGGCCTTTAAGCTGTTTTTGTCATAGTTGTACACTTCAAATATTAGATACTACAACTTCAGCTTTCTTTTCATTATTACAAACTGGAAAAGTCTATTCAGTTGTTTTTTGTTATTGTTGTTGTGTTATAAGGCTATATGGTGTGTGGAGGCTAAAATAATTGCTGCATCTTATAAGTATTACTCTTTCCTTTGAGGCTTGTGTCGTGGTCCAAACTGAATGTTTCACAAAGTAATTATTTATTACTGATCCTCTGATACAACTAATGTTTACAGACCTGAGTTTTGCAGCAGTTTCAGAGAAGGGAGAGTCCTCCCTTGACATTGGCCTCCTCAGAGCAAGTTGTCTAGTTTTGATAAGAGATTTGGGGTGGTGAGGTCACCATGTAGACTCCTTATCTTTACAGCCATTTAAAGGGTAGTCGCCTTCTCTGGGTCTTTAACATGCTTTAAGACACGTGGATTTTTGTTATCATGTTGTGTGTTTTTCTTATTTTATAGTTTCATTTAAAATGGGGAAATTAGGGGAAATTAATGCAATCCACTTCTTTTGAACAGCAGATGAGATGTGTATATCTAAACCTGTTACCTTATATTCCACATAGAACAGAAGCAATTTAAACAGAAAACAAGTTTTACTGTAAGCACAACTAAGTTAATTTTGCTCAGACTGCTTTAACTAAACCAGAGGTTATCAGTTTACAATTTTCTCTAAAGAACTGGCTACATAGACTTTTTTTCTTTTTTTTGTAGCGCAAGCCTCTTTATTTATCTTTCAAGTGTTCTTGAAATGTTTTGTACTGCAGGACAGCAGAAATTGAAATATATTATTACGTTACGTCACTGTGAATTCTATACTTTTGCTGTTTTTCTCCAAAGCAGCCCTATCTCAGAGCAGTTGGTATGGCTAATTCCCTGCAGTTCACATAGGTTCAGCACAAAGTGGTTACAGTAGGCCTATATTTTGCATGTGAGTGTCAAAGTCACTCACAGATGACAAGGACAGGGTTAATCTGTCTACTCAGACAGCCCAAGCAGAGAGAGGAGGGAAGAGCCACGTAATCTGATGTCCCGCCTGCTGCTCATCTGAGTATGGTCGGCTATAGAAGGGGCATTGCTTGGGACAGCTGCCAAAACTGGATTACATGACAGCACATGTTAGTGAAAGGGCACCTGAACACATGTACACACACACACACACATATACACTTATGTACACATACACTGCACACGCAGGTGCACAAGCCAAGAAGATTAGTCAGAAGTGCATCTTCACCCCATGCAGGGAGATTAAACTCCTCACTTGCCTCACAAGACAAACGAAGTTGGAGCAGTGCAACAGCTTTGACTTTTTGTCTCTTTTTCTTGTTGTATTTTGAAAAATTGATCCCTTAACACTCATTGGAAGCAGCTAAATGACTCCCTGTACTTTCAGATATCTGTTTTATTGAAGTCGGACTGCAGTATCTCGGGGCTGAGACTTCCCACTTCAGAGTAATGGAGACAGATTCACAGGCAGAACCAGACAATGATGCCCAGGTACCAGACAACGAAATGAGTTTGGACGCATCAGGATTTGAGGTGACTGCAGACCGTCTGGAACAGCTGATGAAAAGCATGGAGGTGTTGCTGTCTGATGTGGAGCAGTTACGGAGCCACTGCAGCCACCAGGCCAGCGAGCTGATGCGTGCAGCAGTGGACCTGAGGCAGCAGCAGGAGGAGCTGAAAGACAGTTACGCTGAACTGTCCAGAGAAATGCAGGAGATAGTGGATTCAGTGGAGGACCTGTTCAGCACCAAGAGCGCCTTTGAAGCCAAAGAGAAGCAAGCACAAAAACTGAACCGGCAGCTCTGAAAGACAGAAAGGAACTTTGTTTTTAATTGTGGAGGGAAAAAAGACTGTGTGGGGTGGTGGTTTTGGCTTTGGGTGTGTGAGATACAATTTGGATGGGATTGGTTTGGAGATGTTGTGGTTTGAAGCTTTAGTGAGATCTTTGAATGGTATTTGTTTTGAAGATTGTTATTTTTAGATCTGTGTCTGACAGCCACATTCACTGAAAGAACATTTGTAATACTCTTGCATCTGTATCACTATATATGATAATAAATTAAGTTGAAAAAAAAACAAAGAATTGTGAATCTAACAAAAGAACAGCTTGGTCTGCTGCTGTAAACAAGTCTCCTGTCTTGTTTAGTCATTGTCATGTGATGACTAAACAAAGATCCAGCTGGTGCTGGTGATTATTTTGTCTGCCACACAGGCACGTATAATAAGACAACAGTATCATATCTTCTCTCTCAACTTGAATAACTTTGGATTTTCTTAAAATCTGGCACAAGTTGTTGCTCTCCTCTCATTCCCTTTTTTTTTCATACTCTGCTTGCATCCAGGCATGCTCCACCGTGGTTTCTGTCTAAAATTAAACTGACCAGAGCCTAAAGGCAGTGTTTACCTCCCACCAGCCCTACTGCTGTGACGTATCCGTCTGTATTTAGTGGTTACGGGATGTGTGAAAGGACCAATCAATGGTCTGTAGCCTGTAAAAATGACAAAAAATGACAGAAAAATAATGAAAAGCTTAAGGCTTTTAAATCTCATTTAAGTGGGTCTCTGGAATGCTTGATGGGTATTTTTAAATAGTAATTAATTGTGTAAATATTTTGTTTGTGTACACTATGAATCCCATCCACACACACACACACACACACACACACGTATATGTATATATTATAGAGACAGACAGAGAGAGACATAAGTATAACTCTTTTTTGGGGGGGAAAAACAAAACAAAAAATAAAAAAAACAGGCAAGCCATGTCTCAATGTGTGGTTGAAATCCGACACTTCATGGGCTGTGGTTTTGATGAGTGTAAAGGGGGTGGGTGGGAGATAGAAAGCTGGGTGTCAGTGCCTACCTTCTCCTCAGAGGTGCACATCCATCTGTGCTACTGATCTACCGGTTGAGGATTCTCCTGGACAAGGTTAGTCAACATAAAGGTTTATTTAGTTTTGTTGATGTATGTTTTCAATCATTTCTTGCATATTTGTTGCTTATAAACATTATGAAAGAAATCACTAACCTAATTACAGTTCTATTTTATGTAAATCAAATTATATGTGTGTGTTTTTTTAAATATTTTCACTAAAAGTTGAGATATTCAGTAACTGCACCCGTTGTTCAACAGTGGCTTTTAGTGAACATGAGCATCCTGCAAGTCCTGGGCATCCTACACCTGCTGGCTGTTCCTGCTTTTACGGTCAGTAAAGCATTGATAATGAGTTCAGAACTGATAATGACCTTGCACTAATTTACTGTCTATTTAAGTATTAAGTTCCTTGGTATAGATGGAAATTGCAAAGATATGCACTGCAAAACTTTTCACCATTAATTCTGAACAATTTAGTGACATTAATTTTGCTCAGCTGAAGATTAGATTATATTAGTTTAACTCAGTTCATCATTCTATTCTTTTAAATGACAATAAAATACTTCCAGTTTTCTCAGTCTGGCCACAATTCCATTAGAGCTTGTTTACATAGTGTTTTCCTCTAAGCATTAGCATTTTTTTCTAAAAGAGGAGTAAAGTACCATCGTCATCCCCATCGCTGCTGCACAAATAGTTAATTTGTTTGTGCAGCAGCGTTGGGGATTGTCACCGTGCTAACCAGGAAAATGGAGGGAAAGCATATGTGACCATAGCTGTCATTTAGACCATGATCTGTTTCTAGTAGCAGATCAAGCCAAGCCAACTTTGTTTATAAAGCACTGACCAAAGTGCTGAACACCCAAACACTGAATGTTGCAGGTTGTTTGTTAATCACTACACAGGCTACAGGTTTGTGGCAATCTGTGTAATCATCACAACTGTAACTTGTGTTTTTGTTGTTGTTGTTGTTGTTTTTTTTTTTTTTTTTTTTGCTTTTGTCTGTTTTTGTGTGTTGTTGGTTTTGTATGAGGCACTAAGATGTTTTACAGAAAAAAACACTGCTATGTAGTCGAAACACACAGAGAAACAGTCAACCATGCAAATTACGCTCACACCTGTAATTATGATTTAAATAACATAAATGTCTGTATAGGGTAAAAAAAATAAATAAATAAATAAACAAACAAATAAATAAATAAATAACGCAGACAAAGAACATGCAAACTCCATACCCCAGCTTGACAGCCAGAACAGAATCTTATAAAGCAATTCAAATTCCATCCAATTTAAAATCTACAAGAAAGAAAGAAAGAAAGAAAGAAAGAAAGAAAGAAAGAAAGAAAGAAAGAAAGAAAAGCTCCAGCTTAATCATGAAATGGTCTCATTGAGTCTGTGAGAATATTCTCAAATGGCCAAAAGGTTGATTTGTTTAGTCTATACTTACATACCTTAAACTCATTTTACATCCAAAAGCTTCAATGACAATAACACTGCAGGATGTTGTTACTCAAATGTTTAATGGTGTCCTTGCTCTTGTGCCAACACTAATGCTGTTCATATGTCAGTATATATTGTCAGTAAATAAACATGTTATGCAACATAAAGAGGTTGGTTTGTGGCCTTGAGTTCCAGTTTCTATTTTAGAGTGTCTCGTCTAAACTCAGTGTGTGTCAGGGTTTTGTGGTGGTGGTATGATGTGGTGATGACAGCACTCAGTGTTCCAGCGAAGGAGCAACTTTTTGTTTTACTGCTGTTTTTTTTTTTCTTCTTCTTCTTCTTCTTCTTTTTTTCCCCCCTGTTAGCTAACACAGCCAGTCAATGACTACTGGGGAGAGTTTGGGGCCTATGGGCCCTGCAGCCGTTCTTGTGGCACAGGAGTGGCAATGAGAACCAGAACATGTATTACTTCAAGGTAGGTCATAGAAGATAGAAAAATAAATCTTCTATGAAAATCTGCATAAGATTTTTCAGCTAACTCCATTTTTTTTCCTGCAGGACAGATGGAGGAAACAACTGTATAGGATCCTCCAAATCCTTCCGCACCTGTAATACACATGTAAATATCCTTTATCCTTTTAATAAATATATCCACACAGCAAACCTTGTGTCATGTTTTGCTCATGCAGTATGGAACATTTTCTGACATGTCAGGCATGCCCAGTTGGATCGAAAGATTTTAGGGAGGAGCAGTGCTCTGAATTTGACAGAATGGACTTTCAACGAAAACGCCACACATGGGTGCCTTACTATGGAGGTACATGATCTGTTGGAGACTTTTTTTTTTTTTTTACCACATTTCTTGACTTATTTAGAAGTATCAGGATTTTCTAAATTTAGCAAGATATCAGTTTTATAAATGTTCCATTATGGAGTGATGTCAAGTTGGTTCGGAAGCTATAGGAAATATGAAAACATCTGATCTAAGTTTGTAATAGCTGTATCTTCGATATTCTAGCATCCAACCCATGTGAGCTGAACTGTGTCCCAAGAGGACAAAATTTTTTCTACCGACACAGACCAGCAGTGGTGGATGGGACTCCATGCTACGTAGGACGCACTGATATCTGTGTGGACGGTGTCTGCAGGGTGAGATTGGAATTAAGATCCAACCTGTCTTACAACAGAATATAATTTCTTTGCCTTTTCTCAGAAACTGTAGTTGTGTGTGTGTGTTTTTCATGATTAAATCACATATGTATTTATGTCTTTTCAGCTTTTGACCCATGCAGAGTTTATGGGCCTAGATAACGACACAATCTCTGCTCACTCTGCTGCTCCTGTTGCTGTTGCCCCTCATCCAAGAGAGACATTCACATACATCTACAGGACTGGTGTCTTTAGCGAGTGCTCTGCCACCTGCAGTGGAGGCATGCAGTTTCGTACTGTGGAGTGTTTGGTTCAGGATCCAACAAACCCTCATGTGGTGGACGAGTCTCACTGCATCATCCAGCGACTACAGAGGCCACGAAGTCAGCAAGCCTGCAACATGCATCCATGCACTCCAGAGTACAGTGTCTCCAGCTTCAGTGTGGTTTGTATAACCTGCTGTAGCACAGCAGGGAATATCTATATTTTAAAAGCCATACAATTTTTTTCTTAATACTGTTCCATTAAAGCCAAGAACATTACAAATATCTCAATAATATTTTACTGTATTTAGAACTGACACAGTTTCTTTCCAGTATCAAATAAGTATACCAATTGCCTAAGCTTTGTTCTCATTTAACTATACCAATAAAGATATGATATCTAAATTGATGTGGCAGTAATAAAGCTATGCACCAACTAGTTGTTGTTGCATTTGATTGTCAGTGTTCAGTGACGTGTGGGGAAGGACAGCAGACGAGGGAGGTGTTTTGTATTGGACCATCTGGGGAACATCTTCCCGACCAGGCCTGTCGAGGACTGGCACGGCCTCCATCTGTCCAGGCCTGCCGCAGACCTGCCTGTCACACTCAAATTTCCTGGCATGTGACTGAGTATGGATTGGTAGGTAGTGAAGAAATGTCTTTTGGATTGCAAAATCACCTCGTACTCACATAACGATTTTTTTAATCTTCTGAGATTTTTTATCAGTTTGAGATAAAACACTTGAAGATTAAAAATTAGACATTAAACAGTTTTGATCATAATGTGTGTGGTGTGCACTTATAATCTAATCACAGAACAACACACACATAACGATGCTATCCCGCAACTCATGTACAATCTAGTCCTCCGAGCTGGACAAATGTCAAAACATACAAGAAGAACCATAGCAACAACCGGTAAAAAACGAAGAAGAAGAAACATAGTAACAATCGGAAAACACAACACACAGCATGGAAGGGGATATATAGGACGAGGGAATCATGGTGGTCTTGGGACTATTGCTAACAGGAAAAGCCAGAACTGAAATAAATAAGACTGGAGACAGCGTGAAAAATGGACTTTATTTACTTCCTTGTTCCCCAGCCAGCTCGCTCTCTAAATGGCTACATTCCGTACCATGTCACCATCCACACAGTCAGAATGCACGAGTCGTCTGCGTTACTCAGAAATCGGGTCTGAAATATTGAACATGTTCAGTATTTCCGATTGTCGGGTACGACCTGTTTCAGGCTGGATTATCAGGACAAATCGGCTCGAAACACACCACAGACCAAATGGTAATTGGACAGGGAAATCTCACGATGATCGTTATGTGTGTACCAGGCTTTAGTGTTCTAGTATCTCTAAATGTCTCTCCCATTTGTCTCCTTAGTGCTCTAGAAGCTGTGGTGGTGGTGTGAGAGAGAGGAAGGTCGAATGTTTTGATACAGATCTGAACCCTTATCCTGAGGATCGATGTGGATTAGCTATCAAACCCACTTCAGTGGAGACATGCAACATACAGCCCTGCCATAGAGCACAAAGTGAGTTGACATGGTGACTATATCTGTTGTTTTGTTATTGTTGCTCTTGTTTGTTTGTTTGTTTTTTTCTTCTTTACTTTATCTTTCTTCTCTCTAGTGGTTCCAAGTATTCAAGACCCAGAGGCAGGTGGAAGCCCCATAAGAGGATTTGTCCCTCATGTTCCAGGAGAAATCCCAGGTATGTTATGTGAGAAATGTTTGTAGAAGTGATACTTTTCTCCATTTTGTTTTCTTGTTATTACGCTTAAGCATGTTGTGACTGGTATGTTTAGCCAATACAGAAGTGTACAGTAAAAAAAAAAACATGCAGAAAATGTGATAAATTAATGTGCAGTCGTGCACAATCACCAGCTAAATTATTCAGCTCATGTTGCATGTAGAGTATAATGCATTGAGAGCTGAATAATTGTGCTGGAGTCCATATAGTTGTCGTTAACCCACAAATCATTTTTGGATGAATTTGTTTTCATGCCATACAGAAGATACACAGACATATTATGTTATAATTGCTGCTGTCTAGACCATGATTGCACCACTTTTTCATTCCTTTCATGTTTCTAACTCACAAACCCAGAGCCAGTATTACTTCTTTACTATTTTGTTGCTGATGGGTGTGTCCATGTTGTAAAAAATACCCTGAAAAAGACTATACTAAAAAATAGGACTATGTATACACCATGCATACATTGTCTACAACATGTGCAGTAATCATATGCTTGATCTCATCTGTGTTTTCCCACTTAAGCTTCAAGGTCAGACCCAAACAGTGTGCATAGCCTCTACCCTCCAGCGATGAGTCCACGCTGTGAACAGTCAGCACATGGCTGCTGTCCTGATGGCCAAACCCGTGCAACTGGACCTGGAAACCGGGGCTGCTTATCACATGATTGTGTTCGCAGCAGGTTACATGCTTCCTGGATCCATAAAACCAACATATGACATGACATAAACTGCTGACAGTGATGTGTTTCATGCACTGATAGATGTCTCTTCTTCTTAGGTATGGCTGTTGTTTGGATGGAGTTACACATGCTCAAGGATTCGGAAGAGCTGGATGTCCGGAGTACCAAACGACTGGGGTAGAAATTGTATTAGCTTGGTTGGCTTAAGCTTTGGAAAATGCACATTTTGCAGTCTAATAGAAAGCCAAAATGCAAATCTAGACTTATTCAGCTTGAAAGATGTGGGCTTTCCCCAGAAGGGTGGATCATTTTACTTTTAAACTTAAGCTATGTGGGTTCCTGTAGTTTTATAGCTTTACCCTTACTAGCAAATTAAAGGACAGGAAGTGTAACCCTTGGTTTATATATTTTCAACATTATTGCAATAATCTGTTTTTCTATTAAATATCTATCATGTTGTAAATAGCAAATCAGAGTTTTTTGTCATAAAAAACACAAATTACCCTGTAAATACTATTTCCTCTCTTGATATGCTGTTTATGTGTGATAAAGTTACCAGAAACAAGTAGATTTACTCTCCCTCTGTTTGTTCCACACAGCAGTTCTCATAAAACCTCTGATTTCCACATGCTGGTGATATGTTTTGTATAACAGCACAATAAGAAACTTCAAAAGACACAAATTAATCAGTGCAGAATATTTTCAAATACATGACTTTTCAGCTTGGGATATTTTGGACTCGCACAATTCATGTGCAAACATTACATTTAGGATGTTTTAATGATTAAATCATACCAATTACTATAATTTGTCCTTTATTAGGTAACGGCCCACAGAGGGTTTATTGGTGTGGATAATGACAGCAACTCTGTTCACTCTGTTGCACCCATCGCATCTCCTCCAAGAGAGACAGTCACATACATCTACAGGACTGGTGTCTTTAGCGAGTGCTCTGCCACCTGTAATGGAGGCATGCAGTTTCGCACTGTGGAGTGTTTTGCCCAGGATCCAACAAACCCTCATGTGGTGGACGAGTCTTACTGCATTGCTCAGCGCCTACAGAGGCCATTAAGTCAGCAGGCCTGCAACACACATCCATGTACTCCAGAGTACAGTGTCTCCAGCTTCAGTGTGGTTTGTATCTTCCAGCTGGAAACTTTAATGGTTTAGCTATGACACAGAGGTTTACATTATTAGTCTTGCTTTATATGATTATCCTTTTTACTTTAAAGCTGCTCAGAATTTAACAGCAGCATACTAATCAAAATTCGACAAGACTGAATTGTTGTTGCATTTGATTGTCAGTGTTCAGTGACCTGTGGGGAAGGACAGCAGACGAGGGAGGTGTTTTGTATTGGACCATCTGGGGAATATCTTCCCGACCAGGCCTGTAGAGGACTGGCACGGCCTCCATCTGTCCAGGCCTGCCGCAGACCTGCCTGTCACACTCAAATTTCCTGGCATGTGACTGAGTATGGATTGGTAGGTAGTGAAGAAATGTCTTTTGGATTGCAAAATTACTTCTTATTGTCCTAACAACTCTAAATATCTCTCCCATTTGTCTCCTTAGTGCTCTAGAAGCTGTGGTGGTGGTGTGAGAGAGAGGAAGGTTGAATGTTTTGATATAGATCTGAACCCTTATCCTGAGGATCGATGTGGATTAGCTATCAAACCCACTTCAGTGGAGACATGCAACATACAGCCCTGCCATAGAGCACAAAGTGAGTTGAAATGGTGACTATATCTGTTGTTTTGTTATTGTTGCTGCTGTTTGTTTTTCTTTGTTTTTTTTTCCTTTACTTTAACTTTCTTCTCTCTAGTGGTTCCAAGTATTCAAGCCCCAGAGGCAGGTGGAAGCCCCATAAGAGGATTTGTCCCTCATGTTCCAGGAGGACCCCCAGGTATGTTATGTGAGAAAGGTTTGTGGAAGTGATACTTTTCTCCATTTTGTTTTGTTATTCTCATTTTACCATGTAACTGTTTCATATATATAGAGTGTGTGTAGCCAAAGCAGAAACAACAGATGCACAAAGAATTTGGAATAACAAATGTGTTCTTTTATTACAGTTTTTGTCAAACAAATGTCCATAAAAAATAGGATACATTCTCACAATCTATGTTGCAATTGTCAATGTCTAGACCCTGGTTTTACTATATTTCCATTCTTCATCTTTTTTTTGTCTTTCAGTCAATACCATATTCTTTAAGTTCATATTCATATGCTAATAAACAAACAAAACAAAAAACAAGTTAACATAACTTCCATAAAATGTGTTTCTAAATCTTCTTAAAAGTAATAAACACATAAAGTATTTTGGCAAGTTAATAACATGCACAGTAGCAGAATTTTGACTTTGTCTTTGTTTACTTGTTTTAGCTTCGAGGCTGGACACACAGAGTGGCCGTGATCTCTACCCTCCTGTAGTGGGTCCTCGCTGTGCACAGTCACTATTTGGGTGTTGTCCTGATGGCAATACCCCTGCAACTGGACCCAGGAACCGTGGCTGCTCACAAGATGACTGTGTTCGCAGCAGGTGGCAGTCTTCCTAGATCCCATTCTTCCCTTTCTTAAACCAGTAAATGACATTAATTAAACTGATGGGAGGTTTAGTGTCTGAATGGTTTCTAACACTAAAAACTGTTCTTAGGTTTGGCTGTTGTTTGGATGGTGTGACAACAGCTCAAGGATCTGGAAGGGCTGGATGTCCTGAGTATCAGACAACAGAGGTAAGAAGCAAATCTCCTTTCACCTTAATTCAGTAAACTCACTCAAATCAGTAAATAGCTCAAACTAAAAACTGATTTTACAAGTTAAAGATCAACTACTTAATAATGTACATCTCAGTCAGTTAAAATGGTTTTATGATTCTATTCTATGGCCCTGAGAACATAACATAACACCTATATTATCTTGGCCTCAGTTCTAAAAGTATAAATATAATAGAAAGCTCCATTTAAAGAAGTGGACAAAAATGTTCAGGCTCAGTTGTGCATATTTTATCTTTTTCTTTCTTTTTTTTTTTTTTACTTCACTTTGTGCAAGTTGTCTGAAATTTTGAGAGTAGTAAAAATGATGGATTTGCATTGTAAATATGACTCCCCTGTTTGTCTGTTAGATCTTCTGGGTATTTCTATGTTTTTTTAACAAACCTACAGGAAAATGTACTTGTCCCTTTTTTTTCTCTTCAAAACAGCAACACCCATTGCTCCCTGCAGATCCATCCTCTGGCAATGTATGCTCCCTGCCTCGCGATGATGGTCCTTGTGATACTTGGACTGTGCGGTTCACCTATGACTCCCGCAATGGCAAATGTACAGAGTTCTGGTATGGAGGCTGCCATGGCAATGCCAATAACTTTATGTCAATGGATGCCTGCCAGAGAGAGTGTGGGGATGTGAGAAGGGGGCTTCCATCCACATCTCGTAGGGTGAACCAAACGAGAGGCTCACTTGGTGGCATTGCGAGAGCAAGGGCTCAACGCTCACGTCTCCAGCGAGCAAGATAGCTGACAAACCTCCTTGATGAAGCAAATCACATGATACTTGGACACATATGCATAGATAGATGACAAATTAAAGGGAAAAAAAAGATTAACTATTGGCTCTACAGAGAGGGAAATTAAATTTTACAATTTAGATAGGCAATTCTGTGTATCTGAAAACATCAAACAGGATAATGTATTTTAGAAAAACTGATCCTTACACTAGAGTTAAATCAACTTTTCCAGTCATGCCAAGGCACTCTGAAGCTGTTCAGGTAGCCCAACATCTTAATAAGTTATTAATAAGTAATACTGTTTTTATTCCCTGTAATTTTTCATCTGTCTGAAAATTGTGTTGACATATAAGATGCACACAAATATGTTTTGTAAAAGCAGACACAATCTGTATTTACAAATAAACACCCAACTTCAGCATAGAGTTTTCTTGAAAATGTTTAGGAATAATATACAGTATAGTAATATAATCTTTTGGTTCTGATTTCCTAATTTCCCTCTCTCTCTCTCTCTCTCTCTTTTTTTTATTAATCTTTGTACATCTTTGTGGTGCTCATTATATTAAAATGTGAATTTTGCTTCACTGTTCAGGATTAAAATCTAATACTTGTGTTAGTTAAATAATAAATCTAAATAATAAAGGTTCTTTTATCTGGTTTCCTTGCAACTGTTTTGTTGTGATTCATGTGTGTCTGTCTTCTGTCCCAGTGCTTTAAAGGCTTAATTTACTTAAATATGATATGCTTTTATTGAACTTTTGTGTTGAAACTATAAAGCATGATCAAATGAATTCTTATTTAAACTACATGTAAAATATTGTACTCCATCATCAACTTGATTTAAACTTTAACAGGGTTTCAAATTTTTAGGAGCACAATACTTTGCAAAAGAGGCTGTGATGAACAAAACAGCTTGCCTGTCGCTATGGATTAATGAACAGTAATAAGCCATCAGGCAACTATGTCAATGTGTTGGCAATGAAAATCCAATGGCTGGGTAGACTTTTTAGTAAGGATTTTGATTTTAGAATTAGAATCAGAAATGCTTAAATTACTCCCAGAGTGGAAATTTAAAAATGTACTGATAAACAGTTTCAATCAATAAGTGTTATATCTTATAAAAAAAACAATAAACACAATTTATTTCCATGAGTTGGTTCCACGTTTAAAAGCAAAGAATCCCTCTGACTTTTATGTTGAATAATGTTTTATTTTGAATGCACTTCCCTTAACAGCCGGAAATGTTTTGTCGTCACTTCCTCGAATATTTTTCTAGAAGCAGTAAAATTTTGCACGTTGATTTGAGAAGTAAAAGAGAGATTTTTTGTGTTTTCTTTTTCCGTAAATAGACAGAGTCTGTGGTGAGCACAAAAATGGTAAGTGTGCTTTGACCCAACTTTAAAAAGGCAATAATTCCCATACAAGCTCAATTCTGTCTTAGCTAAGCTAACAAACGCTAATGCTAATCGTTGGTACTCGTTCCAAACGTGTATTTTGTTCCATTTCTTATGTAGCCATTCATTGAGTTTTGACGTCGTTCTCTTGTTAAATCTTCTTTATATATCCCATATCTAAATGGATAAAACCACGTTAGACAGAATTTTACTCCTACAATTCAGTGTTGGCATAGCAGTGGTAACGACATTGCTGATAGGCAGTGGTTTGTTGCTAAATGACCAGCGTTCTTCCAGGTTATTTTTTTAGAGAAATAAAACAATATATAATCAAAAACATAACTAATAATTATTTTTGTGTGATAGAAACTGAACTTCATTACTTGGTTTTAATTATTACATTTTATTTGACAGTCGCACACCATTTTGCTTGTCCAGCCAACCAAGAGACCAGAGGGTCGCACGTATGCTGACTACGAGTCAGTCAACGAGTGCATGGAAGGTAAGTCTTTTACAAACTTTTTCATGTCAATAAATAATGATACCCTTATTGTCACCCCCCTTTATTGTAAACCATAAGTTGCTGCTACGATACTCAGCTGTTTGAACACCGTTTAACCTTAGTTTTCATGGTTTGTAGCTTATCATGCATTTAAAGTAACCAGCATTTATCAAAAGATAAAGTAAAGAAAAGTGTTTTTCCCCAAATACTATAAACAATTCATTCATTTTCTATACCGCTACAAATAATTCATTAGAAATAGTTTTATACACTGCAGTTACTGTCGAGCCTCTGGAAAATAGTTTTAAGAAATCGTTAAAGAAATGAATGGTGTTGGCATGTGTGGAGCACTTCCTAATTGTACAAGTGCATAAACGTATAACTCAGAAATCCCACATCTGCCCTTAAAACAATTAGATTGAGTCTTTTGTATGGGATTTATCAATAAGGAAAATAGGTACAAAAACTATCAAAACTCACATTAGCTCTTAACCCATACATATTTAAAACATTAGTTGAAAAGTTGTTGTAAAAGCTAAACGTTCTTTGTTTGAATACAACCTCTTAAAACCTGAAGGTGTTACAAAAATCTTCACGTAATTCTCCATATCTACTAAAGTATGTTTTCTCAGCTTTCAAGAAAACTATTCAAATGAACTGATAAAAAAAGAAAAAAAAACATTTAATGGATTTAACCTTTTCACTTTTAATCTAAATGATTGGATTAACTATTAAATTTTAATATTGCAATGCAGCTAGAGCTTTATGAGATTCACGAGGTCTCAATGAGAGGATTCATGTTTTCTGAAATCCAAGCTACCCATATACATACATCCTAAGCTTGTAGTTGTGGCATACCTTCTATTCACTGGGTCTATTTCTTGTGCCTTCGCTGGTGCATTAGCTTGACGAGTGAGGATGAGCAGTAAGTGTGAAACTTTATATTTTAAAAGAAGGGAAATATGTTTATTTTAAAACAGTCATGATCTTTAGAGGCTGATCAAGTTTTATTGTAGGGTTTCACCAATACCACATTTATTTCAAACCGAGTATAACTACCAAGTATTTGCATTTGAGTACTTGCCAATGCCGATATGAATACTAATAAATCACCTTACAGTTAACTGGTAAGGAGTGTATACTAGGATGTCAGATGCGACGATTGAGTGATTAATTATGTGAAATTTCAAATGGGTCAGAATCAAAATCAGAATCTTTATAAATAAGGTGGATAAAGTAGTTTTCGGTGGATTTATGTTCAGTTGTAGCAAGGCATCGGTATCCCCAAAATCAGCTTCTCTCGCCAATATAATACCAAATTCAGAATTTTAAAATGGCGGAAGTAAAAACTTTGTTTCTGCCCATCTAATTATTAAAACTAATTACTAGGCTTAAAAACAATCACAAACTTCATAAATAAGGAGGATAAGCAAAATAAGCTTTTTTCACCTAAATAATGCCAAATTCAGATTTTAATGTGCCACGAGTTATTAATTTGTTGTTTATGCGTTAATGTGCTGGAAATTTTTCAAATGGTTATTCCATAGACTAATCTCTTCTGACAGCCCTAGTTTTTTTCCGCATTGGAATTGGGTTCTCTAGTCTCAGAACACTTTTATGAATTTATGCTGCTGTAACTAAAATTTGCTGAAATTTCCCAGTCTGGGACTAATAAAGTACATCTGATTCTGATGAATACAGAGTATGAGTACAGATACATGGTTGCTGACCAATCCTGATACTGTTATCAGTGCATTTCTAGTTTATTGCATCATTAATTGTTGAGAATACAATGACTATGTGCATCCACCTTATTGGGGATGTACAATATCATATCGTTTGCGGTAATACTGGTAGAATTTTTGACCCTGGTAGAAAATGTAATACCGTGTTATCATAAGATCACACGTTGCCACCCCGATGACGTTGTTTAACATCGTACAGTGTAGCACTGTGAAGCTCAGCATGAACAAGGAAACATGGCAGAGAAAAGCAGGGTGCGGCTGTACAATATATAGAATGTTGATTTCGGCTTCAAACAAAAAACAAACATTGATTCACTTGTTCCCAAGTTCAGCACACTTCTGCAGCTTCCGATGGTGAGTCTGGGCAAATACCGGAAGTAGACACGCCGTTATTGCGCCCCAGTGTTGCCAACATAGTGACTCTGTCGCTATATTTGGAGTATTCCTAGAACCTTATAGCGAATCTTTTTCAAAGCAGAAGTAGTGACAAATTTAGCAACTTTTGGGGGTCCAACTGGAGACTTATCTCTGTCCGATCACTTATATAATGGCTGTTTTGTCTACTGTCATTTTTCCAGATGTAAAGTCACACACACAGACATATCCGCAATGCACAAGCACTCAATCAAAACATTGGCAAACAGCCTGGATGAATGCAGCTGTTGCTTCAGCACCGCTGTAACTTTTGGGTACTAAAATCTTAAATATGAATAAAGTAAATTAATAAAGATGGACCAATATAAGGCCAGCAATCTGCAACGTCTGTGGCTGGATCCACCACATCCACCTTAAAATACACCCGGAGACGTTAGCCACTGTAATTTCCAAGCTAGGTCTGTTTATAAGAATAATTCAGCTGTTGCTGATTTGGGAATGTAAGGATTATTTATTGGACCTGCTATATATATATGTATATATATATATATATATATATATATATATATATATATATATATATATATATATATATATATATATATATATATATATATATATATATATATATATATATATATTATAATAATAATAATAATAATACATTTTATTTGTTGGCGCCTTTCTTGACACTCAAGGTCACCTTACAGGATAAAACACAAGAGTAAAACAAATCAATAAATACATTCATGGCACACACACACAAATATACACATATATTGTGGGAATATAAATACAATGGTAGATGTAGTTGCATCAGTGGAGGTACTAATGCATGACTATTTATATGTAATAATAGCCTGTGTATATGCTCGTACTGGTAGACCTGAAGATCACAGTACTTTCATAATACTTGAAATAGCAAAATGACACCTCTAAGGAAATCATGCTGTAAGTCCTGCGAAGAAGTGTCACGGAGGAAACATTCTACACACGCAGTCACAACTTGTCCTGCCATGAGATTACATCTGAAAGACACATGGATGAAAACAGGACAGTAACGAACAAAAATCAGCCCTTTTAGGTAATGCAAAGAAAATACTGTGATGCATTGACCCAATTCCTTTTCATTTATTTGCTTATTTAAAAGTCCCTCTTTTTTTTTCTGTAACCACTTAGCGTCTGTGCCCATGTGATGTTCCTGTATTTACTCTATACTTCTTGTATTTCTGTTCTACTGATTGTTAAATTCATATTGCAAAACCCGCTAAAAAATGAAGTAAAAAAAAAAACAAAACAAAAAAACAACAGATTTTTCTGATGCACTAGCGTAGGAATTCTCAACTGTGTACCTGTTAAACCACTGTCCTGCACCTTTTACATGTTTACGTGCTGCAGTACACTTGAGTCAAATTATTAATGGGTCTTGCAACATGATACTGTTATTTAGGCATAACTTTTCCGGTGATGTCACGACTGACCCCGATTGCCACTACCTTGCACGTGTGTCAAAGACAGAACGGCAGACATAGCAGCCGAAAGGTACAGCTGCAACTTTGAGAGAAATACAAAGCTTCAAAACATAAACGATGACATCTATTATCATATTAGTTGCCGACTATTTAAATATTCGACGTAATCATGACTAATCGACTAATCTTGGCTACAAGCAGGGCTTTATTTTGCATTACGCCTTATGCCGTCAGGCAAACTGGAAGAATTTTAGAGGCTGCGACTTCTTGTTTGGCCAGAGACATCAATATTGTCTATGATATTGTTATTGAGAGATTTTAGAAAAATATTGTAATATCATTTTTGGACAATATTGCCCACCCCTACACCTAATATTAACTAGTTGTTGGCCATAAAAACAATGATATGATCGAGGTGGGTGTATATGCCACTTGTTCTGCTGGATATGATTGGGGCATTTGGAATAAGTGCTAGCTGCTACGCTGGATAAATGGAGTATAAACTACTGACTCAGTTCAGAGCTGTTTCTGCTAGTGTATAAATAAATAAAGGACCCATTCATTTCTTTTATTAGGACGGTTTGGTAATTCTGATTGGTTAAGTTCACTTGTGACTTTGATAGACAGATGATTCAACCAGTCATCTGCCCATATAGTGTCATATAGCTTACCAGTAATGGTGATGGGAGGTGAGGGAAAATGTATCTCATAAATTTAGGGAAGAACATTTGCTGGTGAGAGGAGGCATTACCTTAAAATGGCAATGTTCTGTCAACTGGGTAATTAATCATTGGCAAAGAAATTGTATATCAGAAGGATAGGGAAAAAACTAATCAGCAATCACTAACCGATTAAAATAAAGACTGGAAACCAGCATATTCTGCAGACCAGCTAGTTTTTATTTATCCATTTAAAACTACATTGTACTGAAACGCTATTGTATTTCTGTCAGTCTTAGGTTGAGGTAGGTGTACAGATTCAGTGTGATTCAGCCTACTTAGCACAAGTGCTATATGGATCTGTTTTTTTTTTTGTTAATATTGATATTAAAACAAAAAATTTAATATTAAAATAATTTAATAAAATAACTTGTTAAATGCCTTTTAAGATCATACATATGATTTTGGCATTCTCCTTCAAATGAAATATTTTTTAACCGTTTTGCTGCCAGTAAGCATGTCTTTCACTTCTTTTCCAGGGGTTTGCAAAATGTATGAAGAACACCTTAAGAGGATGAATCCAAACAGCCCCTCCATTACTTATGACATCAGTCAGTTATTTGACTTCATTGATGACCTGGCAGATCTGAGCTGTCTTGTGTAAGTAACTGGCAGAAAAAAGAAAAAAAGCCTTACATTCACTGGGCTGTTTGCTTCTTCTAAAATCTTTTTACTTTTAATGCAGGTACAGAGCTGATACTCAAACATACCAACCGTACAACAAAGACTGGATCAAGGAGAAGATATATGTCCTGCTGCGACGTCAGGCGCAGCAAGCAGCAAAGTAAAAGCATCTTTGGCGTGTTGTCCTGCTACATTCACTTGGAAGGAGTTAAATCTGCTCTATGATTACACAGCACCTTACAGTTCTGTGTATAAGGACAACATTCTCAATCTAACAAGGTTATTGTATACATTTATTACTGTATAATCTGAAAGAAAAAAAGGCAGTTTTGGGAAATGGGATGAGGTAAAAGAATTTGGGCTTTATACCAAAATACCTTTTCAGTTTAAGTGCTTGACAACTTTTCCTCATTCTCATATTTGCATTTTAATTGATACATGGCTAATGGGGCTAAAAGCTGCAAGCAGTAATTTACTGATTGCAAGAGATTCTCCCTCAGAGAAATGACCCACTGTTATGTCAAACGAATTTTGATTCCAGATGTCATGCAGGTTTTGAATGCAGCTGATATATTTTTGATTGAGATAGAAGTGGAGTATTTAAAACATCCTGGAAAGTTACATTTTCACATTTCATCTGTTGTTATTGCCATAAACCTTATTTCATTATGTAAAAGGCTGTTTTTGTAAACATATTGTTTTGCGTAGTATCTGATTTTTAACCCTATTTGTTATCTTTGATTTAAACAAAATAAATGATTGATTTCTGACTTGTCTCCACTCATTTGTACAACTTTTGTTTTTAGGTTACTCCCAGGAGTAAGCTCTGTAAAAAGTATGTCCATGTGGCCAGTGTAGCTCCAGATTCAGTGAACTGTCACACTTTTTGTTAGATTTTCAGCTAGTATTATTGTATATATTATTTTTGCATTAATAATTATGTAGAATGTTTAAGTGTTGAAAGATTTCCTGCCAGTTTTCTATTATAGATGGAAATATGGAACTGTAAAATCCTCATATTCCTGCAGTAAGCTACTGTCTAAATTATGTTTTAATGAATTTTCGTTTTTTTTTTTCTTTAGGTATGTATGACAAAAATAAATTCAGGACAAAACATGCATACAACCAGTGTCAGTGGGCTACAATGTTTGGATCATGTAATTTATTACTACATTTTATGTAAGAGCACCGTATGTGGATCACATTAATTTGTCTGCCCTGTACTGTCTCTTTAAATGTGGCGGGCTGCCCTGTTGTTGCCGTGCTGGAAACCCCGTATTGACTCTGAAGGGACCCAAGATGGCTGAATACTCACGGGGGGCACTTAGCAATTATCTGAGCAAGACGTCTGAAATGAATGGCAAATAGCATTATAATGTAAAGCGCAACCTTGACGTAATCATACTACTCAAGTTTACTGGTTTGCGTTTATTTTTTGGAATGCCTGAATATAAGTAAGGAGAGACTGGTCTCTCCGCGGCCCCGAGCCAGAACATGGCGGAACACTTGGGGAAGAAGTAGTAGCTAACGCTAGTTAGCTGGCATATTATTTAAGAAAAGTAAATACGTCAATTTAACTATAAAACAGTTTTTGTGTTCTGCAAGTGTGAAATAATATTACCGATGCACAATTTAAATTTAGTTTGTTTAAATAGGCTCATTTCACATTGAATATGTGGAGCGTAGGCAGTTAGCGTCCTAGCTAGCTCGTTAGATTTGATAGCTAACGTTACCTGCAAGCGTACAGACTGTACCAGTAAGCAGACATTCTATTTTGTGAACCAGCGATCGGGCCAGTGGAGTTCATTCTAAATTCTCGTCGCTCAGCTGTATACTTGGTAGTTTTGTCACATCTTACGTCCGCTTTTTTGTCGATTAATGCAAACGTCAGTGTCCGCGATGTTAATTAGACTGTCGTTAGCGCTCTACAGTGGTTTGTGTACCGTTTCTGTGCGGCGCTCACCCGAATCTCTTGCTAGATAAGTATTGAGGCAGTTTGTTAAAACTAATCACATGTATAGTTAGTAAGTGCGGAACTTGTCAGGGACACGAACAGCATATTTCTCAAAGTGTTTCACTTTGAAACAGCTTGAAATAACCAATATCCTGGTTGACCTTCTAAAAAGCTATCAATACGCCATTGAAAAAGTTAACAGGTGTTAAAAGTGAGTTGAAGTTGTGGCGTTACTAGGTGAGGTGGACGCCCTGTAAGAGCCCAAGAAGGCCGAAGAGGGGATAGCAGTTACAGCCAGTTGCCAGGATGACGGACACCCGTCGACGAGTCAAAGTCTATACCCTCAATGAGGACAGACAGTGGGATGACCGTGGGACAGGACATGTCTCCTCGGGCTATGTGGAGAGATTGAAAGGCACGTCACTACTGGTCCGAGCTGAGAGTGATGGTAAGCGAACAATCGAGAAACCCATGAATAGCTCTTTCCAGTCTGGAGATAATTTGTAAAGTAAACACTTACTGTACAAATAAAACCGTCCGTCATATAAAGCTGATGCTGATGTCTTAATTTAGAATAGAGTAACATTTCCTTTGGTTGTAGTAAATGCATTTTCGTATGTGTTTTAATGTGATAGGTTCACTACTTTTGGAGTCCAAAATCAACCCAAACACAGCCTACCAGAAACAACAGGTCAGTACACACGGTAGAGTTTACAGAAGTAGAATATGACTTTTTTTTCCGCTGTGTATTGGTTGTAAATTGGTTTTACTTTTCTTTTGCAAAGGATACGTTGATAGTATGGTCCGAGGCTGAAAACTATGACCTGGCACTGAGCTTCCAGGAGAAGGCTGGATGTGATGAAATCTGGGAGAAAATATGCCAGGTATCTGTACAACTTATTGTCTGAGTGCATTTGTCTATGTCATCTGTTTTTAAAGTTAATCTCTGTTGTATTCTTAGTAATATATTCCATATCCAGCTATATCTTTTGCCGCTTAAATGTTTGTCTCATGGTTAAGGTGCAGGGAAAGGACCCTTCAGTGGACATCACACAGGATGTGGTGGATGAGTCTGAGGAGGAGCGCTTTGATGACATGTCATCGCCAGGTCTGGAATTGCCCCCATGTGAACTGAATCGCTTGGAGGACCTTGCTGAACTGGTGGCCTCTTCACTCCCATCACCACTTCGCCGTGAGAAACTGGCACTGGCTGTGGAGAATGAAGGCTACATTCGGAAGCTTCTGGAACTGTTCCGTATGTGTGAGGATTTGGACAACAGAGAAGGATTGCACCATTTGTACGAAATAATTAAAGGCATCTTTCTGCTGAATCGCACTGCACTCTTTGAGGTTATGTTCTCAGATGAGTGCATCATGGACGTCATTGGTTGTCTGGAGTTTGACCCTTCACTGCCGCAGCCACGGCAGCATCGGGAGTTTCTCACTAAGACAGCTCGCTTTAAGGAGGTTATCCCCATCTCTGATCCTGAACTGCGTCAGAAAATCCACCAGACGTATCGTGTGCAGTATATTCAGGATATGGTGCTGCCTACTCCCTCTGTTTTTGAGGAGAACATGCTGTCCACCCTGCACTCCTTCATCTTCTTCAACAAGGTGGAGATTGTGGGCATGCTACAGGTGAGACAGATTTAGTGTAAAGATTTAGTTAGTGATTTTTATGCTTGAGTGAGTGAATCCTAAAGTATTACTAGGATATGCATCAAAATATTTTCAATGAACAATATTGTGTCAAGGCAAATGATGGAAATCTATAAAATGCAATTCTAGACAAACCTGTTATAACATTAAAGTCCATGTACAGAGAGGCTTGCATTTCAAATGCTTTTTAATAATGAGAAATTATTATCAGTCAGTTTAGGATTGTACAGAAGTTTAAATTTTGATTTACGGTCTTTTTTCCAGTCTGAGATTGTTAGTCTTTTATGGTCATGTGACCTTTGTGTTTTTGTACTATGTCAACTCAGCAGTGTTTGTGTATGGCTGTCTCCATAGAGATAGAGAAGTGTTGTGTAAATCAGTTATGCTGTGCCAGAGGAAAACTGAAACGGGTGCTGTTGACTCTGGTACACTGGGCTGAAGTTGAACACCAATAACACGAACCTCTCTTTCCTCTTAAAGTGCAACGTTCTTCTTAAGATAAAAAAAGAAGAGGAAGAAATTACTAAACAGGGTTTTTATTTATTCAGTCATTTAGTGATACTGGGATTTGGCAGATTACGTCTTCTCTAGAATGCACAGTAATTAGCCATTACATATTTTATGTCTGTCAGATCCCTGTCAGATTTTTCTAAGGGTAAAATTTAAATGTGTTGGAGGTTTTTTTTCTTTTTCTTTTCAAAAGATTAACTCAGGTTAAGTTATAGTAAATCAATTATTGGTGGTTTTGATGAGTTTTCTTTTTTGTTTGTCACAATAGTCTCACATTTGTACTATTGTATATGACCAACCATCTTGTTAGACATTTGTCTGATTTAAAGTGTGAGGCCCCGTTGTACCTCATTCTCTTGGTCATCTATTTCTTACTCTTTCATGATCTCTCCTCCCTTATTTAATGTCAGGACGATGAGAAGTTCCTCACAGACCTTTTTGCACAGCTAACAGACGAGGCTACAGATGATGACAAAAGACATGAACTGGTATGATGGTAGTATTACTGCTTTTATTCATGAAACGGTATTGTTCGATACTTGATTTGATTCATCCTGTGCTTTAGTTAATTGCACTTTTTTTTTTTCTAAATTCCTTTCAGGTAAACTTCCTAAAGGAGTTCTGCGCATTCTCACAAACATTACAACCTCAAAACAGAGACGCTTTCTTCAAGACATTGTCAAACATGGGCATTCTACCTGCACTGGAGGTCATTCTGGTGAGTCAGTTGTGATTAATTAACATTAGAGTTTATTATTGGCCAAGACATAGTGAAGTATTTGGCTTTGAGAGGAAAAATTCCTGTCATCAGTAGCTTAGACACCAGTGCTACTCTTTTTGCCCTGGTTTCATGGATCTTTAGTTCCATAATAAATTGAAAATTGAAATCGTGCAAATGGCCTTATGTTGTCAGTCATTGCACACACCTCATAAAGACCTTTAGGAAAAGAATCGGACTCCGATTTGATCATGTTAGTATTAATTTGCAACATGTTGTAATTACAGCTATAATTCTATTATTTGTATTATGAGTGCAGCTTTGGCTTAAGATTGATATTTACAGTTTGATGGTGTATAATGACTGACTCTGCTTCATCTTTTCATGTAGACCATGACTCAGATAAATGTAGATAAACTTGTGCAAAAATAAGACATTGTGAAACTGGTTTGCTCTCTTTTATTTAACACACATAACTTTGAAATACATTGATCATATAAATTGTCTTGGACTAAGATGTCGCTGCAGTAGAATATTGTATTTATTTGGTCTAAGCAAGACACTGTATAGTTGCAAGGAGCAATATTTGCTTTTAAGTGTTTTTCCAGCTCATCTCTCTCCTAAAATGTCTTCAAATTGTTGTGACAAATGATCCCTGGTTCATGATCTGTCATGAAGGTCGGATCTTGGACAAACACAATGTATTTAATTTTCAGTGATCTTGTGGGCATGGATTTGAATATTGACACATAATTTTATTGTTTTATCTAGTGAAGAATTACACGGAAATAGGAATCAGTATTTTCATTACCTTAGAACAAGCATTTTATATCCTAGAAACACATGGTTTTGTGTCACCATGTTTCATTGTGATTTTTACTACTGTACAGTGAGAGGATAAACCAAACACTGGCTGTAGAGTGGAGTTTTTCACCATTTCTGGGGGGGAAAAAAAATCACCCTAACAGAAATCCTGTCTTTCACACACACCATAATAGAGCAGAGGTGCAACAGTCACATCCTGATTTGGCAATGTGAAAACAAAAAATGGTAGGTAGTCTGCAGTTTGTGTAGTTTGCACTGGTGAGTTCACAACCCAAATAGAGGGAGTCATTCACTACTGATTTTCATATTTCTGCTAGTGATCCAGATAACCTAAATGATCTGTCACTGTGGGCACAAAAACTATACTTCACTACTACCAGTTTTTAGATAAAGAAACAAGTCTGGTAACTCTCAGTAACATCAGTAATATTAGGTTGTAATTGTTTTTTAGCTTTCGTGAAAAGGTCTTTCTTTTAATCAGAAATTTGCCAAGGCATGTCATGTTGAATGACATTTTTATTTTAATATCCTTAATTTTCATTTAATCTGTTTAAGCTCTTATTAAAACAGGAACGGATAGAGAGCCAAATACCCAATGTTATTATGAAAAAGTAAGAAAAACTAACTTATTACATATAGAAGTAAAACAGCTGAATTTATGTTACTGTGTGAAGACACTACTGATATAAGTTTGGGTCAGCAATTGTGGCCCCTTACATGAATTTAGCCCTAAATGACTCTATCATTTGCTGGTCAGGTCATTTTAAAAAATGAGATAGAAATAAACAGCACACTAACTTTTCAGGGCACCACTACATCTCTGTTGACAAGCTTTGTACAATAAGTCATTTACCTGAGCTTTAGTTTGACTGTGGAATACTGGAATTGCTATTTCTATGAAATGTTTGTGCTGGGAGCTCCTGAGTTTTCAGAGGCTGGTGAAACCTCGAAAGCTGCCACAGATGTGGTGATTATGTTCCCTCTCTGTGGACCCTTATGCACCAAAAACCTATTTAGTTTTACAGTTACTCAAGTCTTGACTGACTGGTTGGGCTTGTTTTGTTGTTTTGAAGTTGCAGATATTAGGTCAATGTGAAGGTGATAAACCCGTTTTTTTATTAGTTGGATTACTTAAGTGTTCCATTTTGCCAGCCAGATTTTTCACACTGTGTATGTTTGATTAAGTTTGTGCTTTCCAGTAAATTGACTGAATCAGAAGTATGCCCAGACGTCCACTTCCAAAACACTCAGTACGTGTTTTTTAACTTCCTTAACCATTCTGTTTGCATCCTTATTGTTTGGGTGAGGCTGGAAAATCATTTGTATACTAGAATTTTGTGTAGGCTACACACTCTTGAGCATTCAGGCAGAATAGTTCACATATGCAATGCCCACACTTTTAGCATGCAGGTCAATATATTCGTGAAGGATGTTAGATTTACTCTTTGTATATCCTTGAGCAGAAGTTTGCAATTTACTAACAAATATATTTTTATCAAACAGGGGATGGACGATGTTCAAGTGCGTGGGGCAGCCACAGATATCTTCTCTTATCTGGTGGAGTACAACCCCTCCATGGTACGAGAGTTTGTCATGCAGGAATCTCAGCAGAATGATGATGTAAGTGTGTGTAAAGGAAGATCCTGAAACTTAATTAGGTCCTCTCAGAGGTCGGTATAAACCACTATTTTTTTGGCCTTTCAGGACATCCTCTTGATCAACCTGATCATAGAGCACATGATCTGTGATACAGACCCAGAGCTTGGTGGAGCAGTGCAGCTAATGGGCTTGCTACGTACTCTGGTGGACCCAGAGAACATGTTGGCAACTGCAAATGTGAGTTCATACACTTGAATATAAATTAGATCAGATTTTACTGACAGTTGACTCTAAGCTTAACCAGGATCAGTCAAAAGGCATTAGCAGAAACACCAGCTATGGTCATGTATATCTTAAGGATATAAAGGAGAAGAAAACGAGTTAATGACTCTGCTTTATTGTTTAAAGCATTTTTTTTTCTTTCCAGAAAACTGAAAAGACAGAGTTCCTGAGCTTTTTCTACAAGCACTGTATGCATGTCCTTTCAGCTCCACTACTAGCCAACACCACAGAAGAAAAACCCAGCAAAGGTACTGAATATTTTTGAACTGTGTTTACATGTGTGGTATTTTTTAAAGTGTTTTCAACATTTTAATGTATTTCTCTTTCTCCTTTTTGTAGATGATTTTCAAACATCACAGTTGCTTGCCTTGATTTTGGAGTTGCTAACATTTTGTGTTGAGCACCACACGTATCACATCAAGAACTACATCATCAATAAGGATATTCTCAGGAGGGTATTGGTGCTCATGGCCTCTCAGCATGCCTTTTTGGCACTATGTAAGTCACATTTATATCCTTAAATAGATCTTTTACTGTCATTACCTGCCAACGTGGACACAACTTAGCACTATAAAGGGGCTTTGACATAGGATGCAGTGGGTGCTGCACTCTGCTTCCAAAGCCATCCATGGGTGAGCCTGTACCCTATGAACTACTTTCTGGCCTTAAGGATATTAGAACCTGCACCCTGAGAGAGGAGCTGGTACCACCAATCACACCCCTGCTCAGTAAAAGTAATGCCAGGGCTTTACTCGGACAGCTTTACTCGGACAGCTTGATAGTCACATCCTACTTCAATATTTGCAGCTGAAAAAGGAGGAAGCTTCCTGAATATCTGTTTGGTTGCAGCAGAACTGGCACTGAATTTAGACATGATTTCCACATGTACAACCTCCCCTAGTCTTCATCTCACCTGTGCAGTGAGCATGGCACATACTGTAACTTATATTAAAACCCCTTCAGTATTGTTATTTCTGACATGAAGTTCAGAGCTCTGTATAAACTTGTATATCTGTATGCACAGGCGCCCTGCGCTTCATGCGGAGGATTATTGGTCTTAAGGATGAATTCTACAATCGTTACATCATGAGAAACTTCCTCTTTGAGCCCGTCATCAAGGCCTTCCTCAATAATGGCTCACGCTACAATCTCATGAACTCTGCCATCATTGAGATGTTTGAATATATCCGAGTGGTGAGTATTTCCAGGACTCATTGGCAAATGATCAGAACTTTTTTCCTGTATTATTTGGTTTTATTAGTCATTAAAATATCATTGATTTATTATTGTTATATTTTTAAATATACACATATTTTTCTTTTTTTCTTGTTTTGGTTGCGAAACATTCATAAACTGTTAATGATGTGATACATCAGTCACGCTTATATACTGCAAACTTGTAGTTTTATCTGTTTTTTTTTTACTGTATGGTGCAGTCTAACTTGCACACATCTATTTATTTATTTAAACCATTTTATAATTCATACCACATTTAGCTACTTCATTTGTATAGTTTTCTATAGTGTCCTATATTGTAAACAGCCTCTCATTTAATACTTTTTTCCTTCATGTCTTGTATTTCTTTCTTTTGCCTCCCATTATCCCTAGGAGGATGTTAAGTCTCTCACAGCTCATATAGTGGAAAACTACTGGAAGGCTCTAGAGGATGTGGACTATGTCCAGACATTCAAGGGCTTAAAGCTGCGGTATGAACAACAACGAGAGAGACAAGACAACCCCAAACTGGATAGGTGAGAAAGCCAAGACACAATGCTGCTGTTACTGTTACATTGACACTTGGTTTGGTAATGACTGAGACCAGAGATATCCCAAAACAGTTGGGATATCAGTTTTAATATATTTTATTTTGAGACCTGTGCTGTGTTAACTACTAAAAGAAGCCTCTTCAGGCTTCCCAGCCAACAGAGTTGACTAATTGCTGAGATTGTGTAATGCACTAGTTACTTCTCACTGACAGTTGGTTCACTCAGTGAAATATGAAAGTGAAACTGCTGAGCATGTTGCTTATGATTATAAACAAATGCTCGAGCAACAGCGTTTCCCATTATTGCTCCTGGGAGTTCTCAGGAATTTCACGTGCCTGTAAATTTCAAGGTTTCTTAAAAACAATCGCTGGATATTTTTATTGCATATGTACTTTTTTTTTCTTTTTCCTGTGTTGATTTTGTACTTAGCTTGTAGTGCATATTAAGTTTAAATAGCTTTTTGGGGGCTTGATATATTAAAAAAGAATATACATGTATTTTGGAGTTTTGTTTGTTTTAATCATTGAGTTGTTTGATTTTATTATCTTTGACAGCATGCGCTCTATTCTCCGAAACCACCGCATCCGTCGTGATGCAAGGACGCTTGAGGACGAAGAGGAGATGTGGTTCAATACAGATGAAGATGACCTTGAAGATGGTGAGGCAGTAGTCCCGCCTTCTGACAAGATGAAAAGTGAGGAAGACCTCATGGAACCCATTAGCAAGTTCATGGAAAGAAAGAAATGTAAGTTTGAGACAATTTTTAGTTTCATACGTTGGGATGGAGAGAATCATGCTGTTATTACAGGACCATATATAATTTATCAATGAATACTTTGGTGGTGTAGTCTATGATTAAATGTTACAGAGGACAATATTAATTCATAGCTAAGACATTTTTCATTTGAGAATATTGTTTTCTTTCCCCATCTTTCCATTTTAATCTTCAGTGAAAGACACTGAGGATAAAGAGGTGATGGGGAAGTCAAGCTTTTCAGGCAGACAGAATCCAAGCTTCAAGCTTTCCTTCTCTGGATCCACTAAAACCAGCCTGTCCAGCCCTCCTTCATCTGCCTCACTGAATGCAGGTTCTCCAGGATCACCAGGTTCTCCGGGCTCAGGGGCACGGAGCTCACCCCCCAACACAACTGTAACCACAAAGGTACCTGCCAGCTTTTTTTAAGTGTCTCAGTAAAATTTTTCATACAGACTCGGCTTTATTTATGAAATCAAAAACAGTATTTAACATAATCTCTTTTGATTTTAAAAACTCTTTTTAGTTTTTTCCATTTTATTTTAGCTTTTAGCTCTGAAGTTTTACACCTATTCTGTTCATTTTCACACTAACCCTGTTCTGTGTTGCATGTGGGTATCACCACTGTGTAAGGCTTTATTTAGATACTGGAAAACAAGGTAAAAATAAAATAATATAAGCTCCTGTATAGAAATTGAGTTATCAGATGTGACATAATACACTTTCAGTTCATGACTAATGGCAGAGCATTTTTAAACCACATATGAGACTTAACATCTTCCAATAACAGATTAGTGGTAGAATTAGGAAGAGGTTTAAAGAGTTTTAAAATAAACCTTAGCGTCTAATGAAACTTAAAAGGTTTCTCAAACTGATCATGATAGATGGATTTTTGTTGTTCCTCTCTACCTCAGGGAGGCTTAGTGGGACTTGTGGACTATCCTGATGACGACGAGGAGGAGGAGGAAGAAGAAGAGGAAGATGGAGAGAGTAAAGAAGACCCTCTGCCACCTACAAAGAAATCAAAACTGAGTTTGTAAAGGATCACTTTTGCAGCTGTGCTCTGCTCAGTTTTTAGAGCATAGACTGTACACAGGAATGATCAAACTTGTAAACAAATTGAATGATGAAAGCCACCCCTCATTGTCAGCGGGTGGCCAAAAGAGGAGCAGACTGTTATTGAATATGAAGCCTCCTCAGACTTGCCCTATTCATACAAGTGCCAATGAGGAGACCAGGAATGGAAACGGTGTCTGAAAAATGGAGTAGACGAACGAAAGTTTTGGGGGAGAGATCTCTTCATAGATCTTCATTGGACTCCGACAGCATGAGGCTGGTTGGAGTTTGGTAATTTCACAACTGGAGGAAAAGACCACATACTAATACACATGTACATGCAGACTGAAATCCCACAGAGCTCATGCTCGGACCATAACTCACTGCCCCTCCCCCTGCCCCCCCACTCAGGGAAGTACATAACAGCGGCCCAGATGGGCCGGCCAATTCAGACCCAGAACCACCAATCACACCCCATCCCCTTTTGAGAGTCCACTTCCTCTCTTTCCTTTCTACTTGTTTTCCTTCTCTGCTCTTGTTCCCCTCACTGTCAGTTGCTTTTCGTCCCTTTTTAAGTTAGTATATAGGACCAGGTGGGAGGCAGCATGCGGCAAAGAGCTGTCCTTGTTGTAGTTTGATGATGTCATCATTGTTGTCATTCCTCAGAGGATGTTCTTCTCTGAAGAGAAAAAAAGCCAGCAGTTTCTTTGTTTTCCTTTTGTTCTCTGTCTCAATATTTCACCTGTTTTTTGTAAATGACAAGAAGACCTGCCTTTAAATGTTCAGGATGTTTTCAGTCACACTTGAACAGGTTTTTAAAGACCTCAGTAGGTGAGCTAGTTTTACTCTTTTTGCCCTTTGAAACTGCAGATTTTTTGGAGAATTTGGAATCCCATCTTGATTAAAGATTGAGTGGAATTCTAGATGTGATAAATTTTGTCATATCTTTTCTTTTATTTCTCCCCTTTTACATGAGTGTACACTTAGTTGTTCAGAAAATTTGGGACCATTAAAAATGATCTTTGCTGTAAGATGTCCTACTACCTTTGTCCTGATAACTGTTTCTCTGCTGCAGCTAAACTTTTACTGATCAGTCATGGTTCCTTTTGGTCATAAGAAGATGGCCCATATTCTATAAGGCAAGACAGCATCATACTATGAAAATTAAAGATCTGTCATTCCAGCAGATACATGGACAAGGAATTCAAAATTCATCACTATCCAATATTCAATCTACTTTAAGTTCTGCAACTATAGCGACATCAGTTTGTCTCATGAAATCCTGCTCCATGTAGCTGTGTAAGCTACCAGCTATATGGTCTGACTTTTAAGACTTATTTTACACTTGTCTCTCAGAGATTATTCTGGGACAAGGATTTGCATGAGCATTCCTGCAAAGACGTGGCACCTAAAACTTTTTTGGGTAATTTCCTTGTGGTTGACGTCCTCATGATCCACCAGGTGGTGCTCTAATTCCACAGGAGAATTGCTGTAGAGCTGCTCCATCACATAGATAATTTTATCTGCACATTGTGCATAATATGGTGCAGTTATTAACAAATATGAGACAGTTAAAATATTTTCGTGTGCATTTGAGCCAATATTTTTGGATAACCTCTGCAGTGCACATATAACTACTAAAGGAATGTGGTGTCCAAAGTCGTCCCTTGAGGGCCGCTGTCCTGCAGGCTTTGAATGTTTCCTGCTGCAGCACACTTGAATCAGATTGATAGATGGATCAACATGCTTGGGCAGACCTTCATAATAAGGTGTTGAGGATTTGAATCAGGTGTGTTGGATCAGGGAGACATCTAAAACCTGCAGGATTGCGGCCCAGGAGGCTGAGCGCTGAGCACCCTTGTCATAAGGCATTTATTTCTCTTCTGTTTGAATGCAGAAAAGTGGTGGGAATACTAATACTCTGATTGTTTGGGACTGCATCCTTGTATTTTCTTCTAGAGACAAGACTACCCAAGTGAAAGGTTTAATTTAAAGTTTCATTTTTAGATGGTTAACATTTTTGTTGAAAGTTTACATGATTTAATCTATACATTTGGTTGTAATTAATGTTTCTCAGCAAGCGAACATGTATGGTTGACATACTTTCTGTCATAACTGGAAACCATGTTTTTCTGGTAGATCTGTTTTTTTTTTCCAGTTTAGTAAAAATTGTTTAAAAAATGTCTCTACCTCCCAGCTTATGTGGTCAACTCAGTGGGAGTTAGAGTACAACTCCAAAACAAACAGCATCAAGGCCACCAAGAAGTCACTGTGTTGTCCCTCCAAGTGCATTATGGCCTTCAAACATTGTTTATTAATTAAAACCCAACAGAAGAGGATCACTGGGTGCCCAGTGTGCAACTAGAGCCATCACACAACGCCTGTTAAGGCTCCCGTTGACATGAAAGCCTTCTCTAGACAACAGCAGCTTTTGAAGAGCAGCCTTCCCTGCCAGCCTCTGTTTGCTCCTCAGCAGGAGTGTGGCAGTGTGTGTGTGTGTGTATGTGAGAGAGCGAGTGTATTTGTGCCTTATGTCTTTGCCACTGGAGAGGCCAGCTTGCTCCTGGTGCCAGGCACTGCTCCACCAGAATGTCTGCTCCACTTCCAGTGCCAAGTCACTCACCCGGCTCTGTCCGCCTGTATGTCTGCCAGGCTGAAGAGTCCCCATCAGGGACACTGCTGTCCACTTTCCTGCTGGGTCAATGAAAAGCCTCTTTGACAGCTCTCTTGATCGGCTCGGCACCCGAAGCACTTGGTCTACTGGTTATGAACTTTATCTACATTGATCACATTAGTAAAAATCAGTGCATATGCCAGCAATTATATAGCAGCAGGGGCTACAGCAGTACTGTACTGAGACTAAACTCTGCATGTTTCCATAAAAGATATAAATAACTTGCAATCAGGGATGTAATAATACACTACAGTGAATATACTGATCAGCAGTAATAACAGGCTATTTGCAAATTATTTACTGCCATTTGTCTTTGTCTAATCTTGACACTTGAAGCACCAGCTGACAAAAACAATCCCAACACAAGGTCCACAAGAACACTTATTCTGGATCATTTGAACACATTAAACGGTGATCTGGCAGATAAAATTAGCTGACTCATCAGAAAACAACATCTACCTTCAGTTCTAAACCTCTACAGAAGCTCCTATCCATATTGCCTCTTCAGTTTTGACCATGGAAATAGACTAAAGCAATTTCCACTCAGCGTCAGCTCGGTATGACAGTAATGGAGACTCAGACTGCAAAATGACCTGTCATAATACCAATAACCTCTAAACAAACAATGAAAGTAACATAAGTCAAAATTGTTATGAAAAACAGTCTGATCACTTGACTGCACTTTTCCAGTCTGATGATCTTAAGTTTAAGATGCACAATGAAAACTTCAGTTTGTGCAGAAACTGTAGTTTTCTTTATCAGCACTAACTCGTAATTTCTTGAATTCTTAAGGACAGAGAAAGACCTTAAACTTTTTGCGTTATGTGTGTGTTCTTGTTTGAGATCACCTGTATGCTGCTGCTTCCTGCACCTGTACTGTTGCAACAAAGCAATTTCCCCACTGAGGGACTAATCAGGGTTTTCTTATTATTCTTATGCAAATAAAGTTTCCTGGTTAAAAAAGATAAAAAAAAAAGACATGTAGTTCTAGCTTATGCCTCCTAATTATAGGAATTATTAAATAAACTGGCAACCGAAGCTTCAGACAATCTGTAGGGGGTGATAGAGACCACATTTATAGCGCAACAATCTGAAGAAATAACTGCATTTGCAATTTTTTTGTGCTTAAAAACTTTTTCTAAATGGTCAAGTTTATGAATCAAAGATCAGATTAAAGGAAGACTAATATGTAGGCTAATTTTAAGGCCATGTAATCTAGCTAACCAAATCAGGGTGTGAAATGGGAAATGAGCACACATGCGGTTTTCGGAAACCTGGTCGAGGTTGTCAAAACAGCCATACAAAGTCCACCTTCATGTCTCCCCACCGGGCCAGGCGTCGCAGCAGACAATGTCCTGTGTTTCTCCGCACAAAGTGCTCTCTGTCCGCCCGAGCTCCCCCACTTTCAAGCGGTGACTGACCGTGTTCAACAGTACGTCCGCCGCGGTGTGTGATTAATCACCGTGTTGGAGCTCAGCATCCCCGAGGCGGAGAGAGGGCGGCAGGCCGACCGGGACCCCGGGGCAGCAGTTATGCCCTGGGTCAGCATCCGTCGGTAGCAAATGAAAGAGTGGAGAAAAGTCATCATCCGTCACATCTGCTTCACATTAAGCCAGAGGTGAGATGCTGTCACGACCAGAAGTCCAGAATACTTTCCATGATGTTTCCTTTTTGCAAACGGAACTGGTGGATGACAGATAGCTAGATTAAGTCAAGAGGTCTCCAGAATGACATAATGTGAACATAATTTCAACATGAAAGAAATGCAATGAGCCTCTTAGACATGGGCCCCAACAAAAAGAAAGTCAGGGTACAGATGATACCTGAGGGACTTTTGCAGCATCCACTTTTACTTAAATTAGACTCTTCTCTGTAAAGTGTTTTTGAACTGTGAATTTCTTTAATTTACAGAGGCTCTAGGAATTTAATTACCCTTTTTTGGACTAGTATTTGTAGACCAGTGTGTTCATAATATAAAGTAATGAGTAATGAACTGCTCTAATTATTATCCATGCTCACAAGCTGCAAGGCCATATTGTGCATGAATTTAACACAGTTCAATAGAATTTCAGGGGCTTGCATATTGCCATACCTTGCATTATTTAATATTATATTTGGACAAAAGGCAGAAATGTTTTTATCATTATTATCATTTTAATACTCCCAAGATGCTAATAACTTATTAAGAAACCTCTTTTGGGATCCTGAT
Source organism: Melanotaenia boesemani (assembly GCF_017639745.1). Classification (NCBI taxonomy): domain Eukaryota; kingdom Metazoa; phylum Chordata; class Actinopteri; order Atheriniformes; family Melanotaeniidae; genus Melanotaenia; species Melanotaenia boesemani. The sequence continues at coordinate 17,216,538 of NC_055703.1, forward strand.
CCAGAGCTTGGGAACTTCAGCTATTCATTTGGGTTCATTTCATAACTTGCATTCACTGCTACTTAAGAGTTAAGCTCAGAGGAGATACAACTGCTCCTAAACGTGCACCATAAAGCAGCAGTAAGCCTGCACTTCCTTTGTTTGATGGTTTGCAGGATGTGATCCCTTCATAAGTCCTGGCACTCTAAATCAAAGATAAATAATGAGCTCTCACATGGAAGCTATGGGAAGTGCAAGAATTTGGGACTGATCTACCATTGCTAAATGTTAAGTGGCTGGTATTGTGCCTCGACATGGGGCACAGGAAACACGGATGTGAACTAAGAGCTCTTGGACTGCGGGTTAAATGGAATTGTCAGAGTGATAAAGAGTGCACCTTCCGTACACAGGAGCATTTGTGTTTGTGCTCGTTGTGTATTTGAATGATATGGGATGGATGTGGGGGCATGCTGTAAATCCACACCATGAGCTTACACACATGTACACACACACACACACACTCGCACTCCAATCTATTCCTAGGAGCAGCACACTTTCCAGGAGTTTACATTTAATGGTGCTCCAGTAATGTGAACTCACACATTGGAATCTAGCAGATAAAATCCCCAAACGCATAAATTTCTACCTCTATTAAAAGAACGTAAAACTCACACTGAATAAAATAAAACCAACTTCACCAGCTCTCTGGGCACTTATAACCAGAGGTGTTGCTGATAAACTTTACTAAGAAGCAGGGTGCTGGGAAACACAGCCTGTGGAGGATAACACACACAGAGGTAGACGTCCAACATGTAAAAATCAACCCGGGGCAAGAAGGTGAATGACCCAACCATGATGCCTGAGCTATTGAATTTACCTCACATAATGTTGCATGAATGAAGCTCTTAAAAGTATCAGTTTTCAGTCAATAAACAAAGGGGGATCAGACGTGTGGTTCAGTGAGAGTTGAACATGTGGGTCCAGTCTGTTGTGTACATTAAACTCACCATTTAGCTTAACATCTTAGGCCTCTAGCTATATATTAATGACTTGGCAAGGCTTTGATTCTGGCCAGTAACGCAGAACTAACTAAACAGAACAGTAGCGGTCAAAATGGTGTTTGACATTCACAATTTGTGTCCACTTTTGTGTCCAAGGAGTGAAAGCCCGTGTATAATCAAAACTTTTTCTTTTTTTCCCTTCTTCCACGCAGCCAGGTCTGATAGCTCCCGCTGCTGGAGTGTCTGAGGCTTTGATGGCGGCTCTGTGTCGTGTGGCGTTGATGTCCGCCCTGTGCCAGGCGGCGTGTGTGGTCAACGGGCAACTGAGGAGCCGCAGGGGAGCACGAGAGCTGCGGGTCAAGGCAGAAGCTCATTAGGAGGAAATCAGTACCTCGCTATGTATCTGTTCACTGTCCACACTTTACTCTTTCCTTTCTATTCATCTTTATATTTCTGTCTCAATCCCTGGTTGACCTGGAATAACTCTTCTGTATTTTACGCATGGCATGTGCTGCTTTTATGATTTTCTGCATCCTGCAAAGACATATTATAAGCCTACCCCTCGCTGCCCCCTCCGCTCACACCTCATCTCTCTCTGTGGCCAAGGGGCATATGGTTTTGCTGGGCAAGAGATAAGAGAGATGTGTCAGGCTGTGGTACTGAACAAACACATCTTTCATTTTCTTCCTTTTTTCCTCTGCTGCTTCAACTCCTTTTCGCTACCCTTTTCCTCGTGCCTCTCCTCTACACTCCTTTTCCTTCACTTCTCTCCTCTCCTGATCCCCTCACCTCTTTCCTCCCTGTGACAGCTGGTTACAATTAAGAGCAAAAAGCCCTTTGTCTTGTTGGGGAGAGAGATTTTGTTATATTTTCGGGTGATGGAAAGGGGAGCAGAGGGAGAGAATGGGCTTCAGATGCTCGCAAGGAGTGAAGACGAGGGGGGAAATGAGGGGCTGCAGGAGAAGAGACAGATCTCCTCATGCTGAATGAAAGGCCTTCTATCCTCTCTGGTAGGGCACATTAGAGACATGCGCTCCCTCACTTTATTGAGGGAAAAGTGGTTTCCACCAAATTCTGCTTCCATTTATCTTTGGCTCACTAGCCCTCCACACTGCACGCACACACATGCACACACTTCCTCACACATTGACATTTGCTCTGCACATGCACACGCATGCACATACTGTACGCATGCAGGATTTTCTTTGATTCCTGATTGCTTTGGTTTCTGCGGTGGCTTGATCAGGTTACTGTTCAAACTCTGTGCCAAGCTGGTGTGTGCATGCCTGAGTCTCTGTTCATGCATCTGTGTGGAAGTGTGAAGATGGTTTCCCAGTCAGTGGTGGGAATAGCACCATTCCAGCAGCTATTATTAGCCCTCTGTTCCACAGGCCCAATTCATTCCCCTGTCTCCTGTCTGACACCAGCATTTCATTATTTTATGGCTCCAGAGCAGGAACATCTACACTATCACATCTAGGACAACCCTGCTTTCATTCAAGCACAGCTTTATGTAGGGTGTGCTACTCCTGTATACATTGTGTTAATTAGTCAGTGTGTCAAAGACATGGGGTGTAATAGTTCCCAGAACTAGGTGACACACTTACATACCCTTTCATTTATGTGCTCAAACACTCACAACTACACACTGCTGACAGATGCACCCTTGACTGCTGAGCATTTCAAGGACACAGTCCTGACTGTGACCCTCGCATATCACACTTCAGTCATTTAAGCACAGCCACCGTTCCCACATATAAAGACAAATACATAAACATGCTCTCTGGGTGCGTCAGGTCCATGACCCCCCACAGGACTGCCAGCCTCACCAAGTGTCTTCCATTTCAGATAAGTGCAGCAGGGCTATCAATGAGGTCAATATGGACTGTGACCTCTCAGACCACTGTCCATTTGAGCAACCAGATGGTTAGAGAGGAATGATAAAAACATGGTCTCATAAACATTTGCTACTCAAGACAAGGTTGGAAATGTTGTAGATACCAAGATTGTGCAAAAGAGGAAAAATAATATAAGCACATAATTTTAAGTAAAGAATGAAATGCAAGAACAAAAGGGGAATTTCCTCTTAAATCACCATTGTGTTTATGTTTGAACGTGTTCACGTTTAGCTCTGTGCATAGATGTTTTGATTGTATGGGAGTCGTGTGGCTGGAACAAAAATAAACCACCAGTGAAAACCGTCTACCACAAACCGAAATCATGCTGTGACTCCTCTTTTCTCTTGTGTTTAATTTCTGACCCGAGACCAGTACGATGTGTAGCAGTGTTGAAGACATGTCTCTTGAGCTCTGAAGCCAACCCCGCACAAGAGGACTGTGGTTTTAGGGTACATGTGTGATGAGTCCTTTGTGGTTTTAAGGTCCAACTTTGGATCAGTGTGAGTTCATAAGTTCAGTCTGTGGAGTGTAGGCAATAAGCCCACGAAACTGTCCCCAGTGCTGTCTAGGACGTGGTAAAGTCATGAAGATTAAAATACATTTTTTGAGTAATTTTTATTTTTTATCTTTTATTTGTGATATTGTGCTGAGACATTTTGATGTTTCTTCACACACTTACACATATCTTCTCATGTAGAGGATGTGTACTGCCAGCCACAGTTTCCCGTTGTCATTTTATAAGCCTTAATTTTTTCAAGTTTGAACTGGTAGCAGTAATAACAAGAAGAAAGAATAATTGGGGAACCATTTTTTGTTACAGTACCAAGCATTTATTGTTCCAGCAAAGGGAGAGGAGGTGGTGGTGGTGATGGTGGCAGTGGCGTTGGGGTTCTGTTAAATCCTTGGCCCCACTGCTCACGAGGTGCTGCAGCTTTGGATCTGGTGCTGGCTAATGGGCTGAAACTGTTCACTGTAAATGTCACTGGCTGGCTGGGTGGTCATATTTGTCAGGCTGGGGGTATAAACTGTGCTGGTGCTAAAAAAGTTTTGGGACATGTCCAACCAGTTCCTCAAGCTCCTCCTGAAAGAAAGTTAAAAGATTGCTTGGAGAATTTCTGGATTTTTTTTTATCTTATTGCACTCTGTGGCATTGTAGTGGCTGATTTGAGTGTTTTGAAGAACAACCAGGCGCCATTTGATAAACAAACTTACCTTTAAGCTCAACCAAGCAGCATTTAAAAGAGATTTTATTTTTATTAAGTACCTCTCAAATAGATCTTTAAGTCTGTATGTCCAGCATTTATATCCACTTAATCCTGTTAAGGTTCTCAGGGGGCTTGTGCCTAATCCAACTATTGGTTACAACCTGTGCAGGTCACCGCACTAGTACAAGGCCAACCCAGAGACACTTAAACCCACGGACAATGTAGCATCCTTGAATAACCCCACCTAACATGCTTGTCTTTGGACTGTGAGAGAAAACCAAAGCTGTGGGAGGGAGAACATGCAAACTCAAAGACCCCAGCAGCTCTGCAAACCAGAAACTTCCTTGCTGTGAGATCACAGTGCTGCTAACCACCACATCATCCTGCTGGACCTGCTCTTTAACCCATCAGACTTGATGCAACACATGCATACTTTTATTTGTGAAGCTTGTTGTTTAGTGTATACAGTATTTCATCAACATGTTCAAGACACAAGGACTTTTTAAATTTATTTTGTTTTTATATTTTTTAAGCATAGAGACAAAGTTAGAAGATTAAAATCAAAAGCATAAACTCTTAAATGTTTTTCTTTATATATACATTTTCAGTTACTTAAGATGCTAAGAGATTAAAAAAAAGTGGATTAGGGGATGGATAGTGCTGCTATGAGCAACATTTAACCATACACCTTGTTGTGATGCAAGATAAAGGCCAACATATGACAACACATATTTTTAATTTCTTAGTTATATATTGTTAAAAACACAACACTTTGATAAAACAATTTTATCATTTCCTTAGAGAGGCTGTTATTTTTTATTAATTGGCTTGTATGAACACACTAATTATAAATTGGACTTAGGTAGATTTGTTTTAATTTGATCACAAGGAATTGGCTTGAACTGATTAAATCTGTAAAGTTCCTTGAGTTGACTTTGCTGTGAATTGGTGCTATACAAATAAAGCTGTATTGATTTGAATTAAATTTCCTGGTTAAATTTAGACTTTAACATTAGTTGCTTTCGGTTAAAAAAAAAAAAATCACATTAAGCAATAACACATTCATTTTACAACGTGGCTGTTACCACGGGTTGCCATGGTTACGTATAAAACCTTGGGAAAAAACACAACTTAATTCAGACCAGAAAAAAACTAATTGGGTACTTAAAAAATGATCAGTGTTAGAACTAAAATCCATTCTTTTTACAATGCATTCAGTTTTTACATTTTGCATGCAATTCTTTCAGCCACTGAAGGTGGCATGTTCTTCAACTAAGTTTCTATTTATCTTTAAATTTATTCAGATCTGTAATTGTTAGCAGGATCAGTGCAGAAAAACATCAATTATTACCCTTTAGTTAAAAATGGAAGCCAAAATAAACATGATGGATGAATGAAGTCAAACATTAGTCAAGGAGATGCTGTACCAAACAAGGGCTAACATAAACTATAATAATAAAAAAAGCCTTCAACTTTGGTTAGAGGCTTGTAGTTACATCACTAGACATACTGCAAAGCCTCTCAGTTCAGCATTTCTCGAGATCCCTTTAATTTTGTTTTATTTTTAGTTTCATGTGAGGTTATCAGCAGACAGTTGCATGGATGAAGTTTGTACTTTAGTTTTCTTTCATCTTGTCTGTGTGGTCTGTTTTCATAAATATTCTCATTGCTAATGTTGTCTTATCTGTCATCTGTCTACAGGTCTCAATCTTATCAGTACCCCCACACATTCTACCCAAATACCACAACCTAGAGCCCGTGCTAAAGAGTCAAAGTTCACCTGTTTGTGATTTGACCCCTGATTGCCCTTTTCTGATATGATCGACCACTGACACAAAAGAGTCCCACTGGTCAGTGGTCACTGAGGTTATGGGCCATCCGTTGGCCTCAGCAGGGCTAGATAGGGGAAAGGTTTCCGGGTCAGGGGTCGTGGAGATGCCACATGCTCAGTCGTCTGTCACATGGTTTAGTCCTCTCGGATGACAGTGGAAAGCTTTGAGAACCGAGCCAAGCCCAGCCTTACATCCCACCACTTATGGACTGGTGCAATTCATTCAAGCTATCAGTTTCCCCTGACGAGGTCGGCATGTGACTGGGAACAGATTCAATAGGATACCATTCGGTTGTACAGCAGTCCCCTAAAAGATGTGCAATGTATCTTGGCTGAGATTAAAAATTTGAGACTGCACATCACGAATATATCTATTTCTGTTTTCCTGTCTCTCCACAGACGCACATTCGCACACAAACACACAAAGACAGATGCATATAGAGTGGAGGTGACCCTGTCCAGACGGGATATAGGGCTCAGTTCCATGGCAAAGCGCCTGTGTTATTGCTGAGGAGGTGAAATGTGAGCCAGCTCACTGTCCTGGATCGATGGACTCGCCTCTTCTGCGGTCCCAGGAGTCTGCTCATTCTCCATCACTATCACCACTCCCCGTCTCCATCTCTTCCTCCCTGTCTACTCTCGCCATCTCTTCTCATTTGCCTCCCTCTTTTCCCCCTTTCTTTCTGTCTTTTAATCTACAATATTTCTCCCAATGTTGCCACCATCTATGTCAACAACACAAGCACTATCACAACATAAAATATTAAGATATTAGCCTTCAAGCACATTTTAATTTACAGCAAACAAATACTTCTGTTTTCATGTAACATTTAATAACACAGTTTAAACGATTTACATTAAAAATGCATGAATTTGAGTATCTTTTAGTGGGTCTATCTCTCCCCACATCCTGTCCCACCTCTTCCCAACCTTTTCTTGTCTTTCTTTAGTTCTACTTTTCATTGTATGCTACTTTGATATCAATGTTCCTGCTTATTGATTTTCTACGGAAGCAACTGGTCTGCGTTTTTGCTGCAGAGGAGGAAGGTGGCAGGAGTGCTTTATTTGACTTCGTGCTATAACTAGTTTATATATGTATGTGTGTGTGTGTGTGTGTGCGTGTGTGTGTGTGTGTGTGTACGTCACTGGTACACAAGAAATATAGTGAGGTGTGCTGCAACACTCCCTGCAATTGTTTGTTTGCATGTCTCTCTGTTTGTTGTGGTCATGTTTTGTTTTGTTTAAGCTATAGAGATGGAGGGTAGCACTGTGTTTAACATGCGTGAGTTGATGTTGACTTAGGAATATGTGGGAATGCTTCACTTTTATAACAGCCAGGACCAGATTTTGGTTTGGAACTTTTGAAACTACTAGAGGCTGGTGAGCACTGATTATGAAAGGAAAGATTTTGAGCAAAACAGCCCATATAGCTCAAACAGCACAGTGCATCGTGTTGAGTTACAACTCAGTTATTTATAAAAGTAATTCAAACATTAATTAAAGTCTTGAAGTTTTTAATACTGTATCATTTTATATGGAATAATAAAAAAAAGTTACTGTTATCAGTTGATATTAAAATGTTCTGTAGATGTGAAAATTTACTTGTTATTTTTGCGGATAAATGATACACAATGTTGTTTTTAACTGATATTTTTCTGTTATATTTCACTACTTAATGCTAATATTTAAACATAACTGTGAATGCAGATGTGCCAAGTTCCAACCAACGATAAAAAGCGTTTGCCATTAATGACTATAATCACTAACAAACCTCTTTAGATGTATAATACATTTATTCTCATAATAATCCATTTCATACTAATATTATATAATAATAACATTTGTGCTCCCACGTTATGGGCTGCACTCTTTTCCAAATCCTATGCCCCTGGCAGTATCATTGCTAGATATACATCAGAAGTTTGCACACAAACTAAACTGTAAAAAGACACATTGGATTTATTCCTCAAGCTTAGGTAGGTTATGTTAGATCTGTGTTAGGCATGGACAAGGCATGGACAAAAGGCACTTTAAATAGAAACGTATGTGTGTGTGTGTGTGGTGATATGCACAACCACATTCCCTTCATTATCACTTGGGGAACATTTTGCCCCGGTGCAGCCATGACTGTGACCCTTCGTTTCAAATCCAAAATGAGAAAAAGGAGAATTCCAGCCAGGAGGATTTTCCTGTAAACTCTCCCCCCTGGGCGAGAGCCATCAATCCGCTTCTGGCAGTGTTCTACCCGGAAACAAGGATCACATCCAGTCAAAACAGGCCAGTGTTTGGTTTCCACCACAGAACACGGTTGGACACCAGTGGCAAGACCCTTACTGTGAATGTGTATGTGTGTGTGTGTAAGGGAAGAAGTGAAAACCTCTGGTCTTCTTAGAGAAAAGGGAACACAGGTGAATGGCAAACTCCATGTATCTAATTTGTTAATTTGCCCAGAAGCAAAGAAAGCCTTGACAGCTTCACTTCCTAAGTGGACTGAACTTTCATCTCTCAACACCTTAATTGCGTTCCAGTTCCAGTTGTGAGCTGCACGAACACCAGGAGGACGCTTGGTCTTCTCAACACATGTTACTGTGCTTTGTAATGAGTTGAAAACTCCCATCTGTAGCTTGCTCTCTGTTCTCCTTTTTTCTCTGGGTCAGAGAATATAAGCCATTAATCATCACCTGGGTGTGTGACAGCCGGTGTTTGATTGGAGGTTTGATCCTGACTCTCTGACAGCTTTCTCTCTCTGCTCGGTGCTGTTAGAGGGGTAAAGGTGGGGTGGCCGGGTTGTGTAGGGGGGGTTGAACACACATCACAGGGAGCATAATTGGCCATGAGTGAATGCTTACTGGATCGGCAGCGAGCTCCCTGACTGAGCGGTGTGTGTCAGCCGCTGTGGACCCCCTCCAAGCAGCCTGGGATATTTTTAATTTACCTCCTACATCAGGCCAGAGGAATTTTCCCTCCCCACCTATAGATACCATACTCCACCCCCTTTACCCCCTCTCCCTTTCATTCACTCCTGCTCTGCTTCCCATTATCTTTATTTGAAATGCAGATCTATATTGACTCATCAGAAACACATGTTAGCGACAGACATGCACATGTGAGGCTTGTGCATAAGCAGCCATGTGCATGCACGCATACACACAGGTGATCTTGTGCGCACAAATTCACTTTCAGTCTGTGGGTTCACTGTGAAATGCAAGGTACACTCCGGAAATAGCTGAAAATAGAGGCGGGATGTGTTTTGTTTTATGCAGCGCTGCCAGCTCACAAGAGTTCAGACTTTCTTCTCAGGCATACCTTTCTGATTGGCCTAGATTGGAAACAAGGAGTGGTCCTTCCCTTAAGTATAACAGATCAACTCTGTGACTAATATACAACCCGGTGGGCTCTGGTTACCATCCTGCTGAAGAGGCCCTGCTGCTACCTCTGTCTTTAGGTTGACAAAGCAACTGGATATTATAATGGCTCTCTTGGTTCTGTTTTCTGCCACGTTGCTTTTTTTTGGAGTCTTAAAAAGCGATGGTAAATGGCCCAACTCAAAGCTTTGTCATTCTCTTTGTTAAAATACATGTTCTTATAACAGGAAGCATATTTTCCTGCTTTTTATTCCCATTACAAACAAGGCTTCTATAAACCAACCACTCATATACAGCAAATAAATTTAGAAATGTTTATGTGTTTAGATTTGTGAGAAGCTGGACACAACATTGTAAAATTACCCTCACATATTTACCCTTAAAGAAATATGATAATGGGTGTGGTTTTTGACACTGTGCTGACAGGATGGCCCTGCAGAAGGCAGACTGTGAACATTTTGAAGATCAAAGGTGAGGAAAGGCTTGCATCTCTATAGAATCCCACCACCAAGGTTACAGGGAGGTGAGTAGGCAGGGTTCACTGCTAAAGTTTGCATCTTTGTGTGTGTGTGTGCCCTGGCTCTGTCTTTATGAATGTCCACCTGAGGAGAAGCTGTTTCCGCTGTCACGGTAAATTCCTGTGCAGCTCTCACACTGTCAGCACCAGCAGCAGGGCTATCTTTGGGGTGGTCGCACTCAAGAGGCCCCCTTTTCATGGCTCTTCAGGTCGTCCCCTGCCATGCCTGCCTAAAATAAAGAGCTTCTGTGTCTTTGTGCTATGCCACGCCAAGTTACTTGTGTTTTAGGTGCTAACAGACAATGATCATACCATCATAGGACATAGGCAATCATAAGATGTTGTGGAGATGGTCACTAAAAAAGGGTTGTTAGTCTCTTCAATGAAATCCTTTTAATTTGTAGATATAATTTTAATTTTTTACTAATATTAATGCATATCTTAATGTGCAAACTATCACAGAAGTAGGGATTAAAAGAATGGTTTTGTGGCACTTGCATGACTTTTGACTGAAGTTAGGGTTTATTTGAATTTAGTTTTTTAACCAGCATAAAAGCAGCTTCACTGAATTTCTTACAATAATAAAAAAAGCTTGAATTATGGTTGAAATATTTCACACTTAAAAGACAAAAAGTTGGTATATCAGTTAAAAGTAATTGTGACAAAGTGCAGAGGAGCCAAAGTTGAGTAGATAAATTAAGATGTGCAGGAATAAAATGACTTACTTGTGGGTGTTCATGTGGTGGTTACCAGTACTTTTCCATGATCACACATCTGCAATGTTAGTGGGTCAGAAATCTTAATTCCCTTAGTCTGTAAACTGGTTTTCCACCATATTAATTTATTCACAATTTCTTTTCCTTAATTTAAGCTTCCTTTTGATTTCTTTTAATGATGCCATCTCATCATTTCTTCTTCTTTATAAACCATTCCTTAATAAATGTATAAAAGTACTTGATGGGAGTGTGAGCAGATATGGTTGAATTTATTATACATTTAAATGGAAACCCACCTGATGTTACAGTGGCAGCTTCTTTTTAACCCATATACATCACTGTGGTACCTTATTTTTTTATACCTAACCTCTTCTCTGTGAGTAATATATTTTCAACCAAAGAAATTTGTAAACTTTTGCAGCCTTATGTTAGTAATGCCATTGAATAAAGCTGTATTGTTAAACAGGATTCATGTACACTTTGAGGTTTCCACTCACATTAAATGGAGTTATGCCCTGCGTTGTCTAGTTGAATACAGGGTCTGTTCCACTTTGCTAGCATCGCTTGCAGTAAAAAGTTGAAAACAACTATTCAAGAGGTGGTGCAGGCTTCAGCCAATCAAATTCCATAACTGATTGCTCGTCTGATCTTGTGACTGATTGCAGTCACAATTCAAAACATCACACACTGAGTGTGCTGCATGTGTGTGCACAGAGTAGAAAACTTTTTCTAATGAATAATAATATTCAGTCAGTAAAATAAATCTCACACCTGTCTGACCAACGAAACACTGATGCTTTTTTTTGCACTTCATGAGTGGTATTTTTATTATGGTGTGATGATGATGTTGGAAATTAAAACCATATATCAAGAGGATTCTTTTCTTTTTAGGTAAGCAATAAATAATGTAATTGTAATTATCTTGAAATACCCGGTTTACTTTATTAAATCTTTTCTAAAGTAGATTTAAGGTCAGTAGAATACCTGTTCCTTATTTTCTCTGTTTGATTTATTTGCATGTCAACATCACACAATATTTTTCTTGCTTGAAAAGGTGATTCTTTTAGAGTGTGCCATCAAGGTGCCCTTGAACAAAGCACTTAACCACCAGCTGTTCAGAGTTGCTCAGTGGCCAATAAATTAAGACTGCTTGTATAGGCCAGGTCCCAGTTGTCAGTGTATATAGAACTGTGGGAATGTGCGCCAGACTGCCTCACTGACTGCCCATAAATAAATACAGAATAATCCTGATTGTCATGTAATTTCAGCACCATGCTCCTCAAGCGCAAGCCTTCATTTAAACTGTGTGCTCCAGTTTAGAGGCATTGTGTATCACATTAGGGAGTGATACTGATCTCCAGTCAATTAGGGATTGAAGAAGCAGATAATTGGCAGTCTCATTTTGTCACTGCCTCTATTATCCTAATCATAACTTGCATATGTATGTGATAAGAGCATTATTGTTTTTGTTAACTGGACTGTTGAGGAGCGTTATGTGTGTGTGAAGAGGGAGAGGGGGCGGTGTGGGGGTGTGGAGGTGGTTGCTGTTAACTAAAATGTGTTGAAGCTGATTTTTCCACCTGCAGATGTAACAAAGCAGGCGAGTCAAATGGGGGAGGAGTCTGTGTAAATTAATTTCCCATCGCTGTTTTCTTTGTCTTTAAATCTGTCTTATATGTATTGCGCTTTCTCTCATCCTCCCACCCCCCACTTTCAGCTTTCCTCTATCTCCACCCCACTTCCTCCCTCTCTTTCCTTGGCTTATACAATTCTCACTCTTTGTCCTATACATCAGCACGTGCTATAGGAGCATGACGTCACTCAGTCGGTTGCATTCATTATTGTAATAGCCTTGCATGCTCTGCCTGGGGAGGGGGGTCTGGATAGATCTTGCTGCTGTAGTCAGCATAGATATGAAATCATCTCCCTTTGTCTGTCTTTATGTGTCCCAACCTCAGTTCTCTTTATTTGTTTTTCTCGCAACTTACCTTTCTTTGCTGTTATGGTCTGTCTTTTGTTTTTCTCTGCTTTCACTGCCACGCTTCTTTATTTATCTTCCACCATCTCATTCTCTTTTTCTTCTTTATCCCTCGACCTTGCGTTCTTAATCCTATACACCTTTGCCCCTAGATTGCTCTCATCTCCCTGTGTCTGACTGCATTTAGTTGAGTTTGAGTGATGGGGCTGCGCTTTTCCATATAGTGCACTAATGCCGGTGACCCTGCGGTCGGCTATGCAGGATGTCTTCCGCCACTACGACCCCTCTGGGAGGTCTCAGTACCACCCTGTTATTGGGTGTGTGTGTGTTTGTGTGTGTATGCGTATATGGGCCCTCATGGGTGTGTGTTTCATTGGTAATGTAATGTAAATATCAATCACAGCAGAGGAGAAAATGGAAGATCAAAGTTGACCGGATCTTGGAGGATGGACAGCTGAGTCTAAGTGTGTCTGACCTGCAGTATTAGTGACAACCTTTAAGTGTTTCAAGATAGAAGATGTGAACATTAGAGCATCTGCTGTGTGTGTGTTACTGTTCTTCTAATGTTATCAGGGCTACAACTTCAATTCTCACTAACTGAAAAGAAAAATGTGAGTTGAGCCCTCATCTTTTAACTGGGCAATGAGAAATGATGGGTGGTGATAATACACCCTTCACCAAAATATGCAGCTCCTCTCCCCTTCTCTTGTCTCCCCTACCACAGGGCTCTGGCTTGAGAACCTTTTGGGGGCTCCGTTCAGCTGCTTTCCCCAAACTGTCACCCCAGGTTGCCTCGTCCCAAGCCCCTCTGCTGTGCCTCTGACCAGCAGCCATGGGAAAGCATAGAGAAACTGTAGAAGTCTTTTCAATGATGTGGCCTGTAGAACAGTCTTGATATGAACTGAAAGTGACAACAGCAAATTACCGCCAACGAAGGGCACAGAGGCCTGAGGGAAGCTATCACACAGCAGACCGCACAATGACTAATACAAAGCTACTGTCCTGCTGCATTAGCTGTGTCTAATTTTTATTTTGCTTGCTCTCTCTGTCTCTTTCTTCTCTTGCTGCTGTCATGCTGGATGAAGCTGGTGGATGTCAGGTAGCTGGACATGTGTGGACAAAGTGTTGATTATTGATCTTGTGGGAATTCATTTGGAATGTCTTTGAGCTCTTCCCAGTCACATGTTGGTTAAGTTTTTGCTTTGCTCACTCAGAGATGGTTAGTTGTCTGCTATTGATCACAGCAAATCACGTTTGTCTTTGCGGCTTTTTTTTTTTAAAGGCAAATAAGTAATTTTACCATTTCAGGTGAACTATCAAGGAACAAACTCGACCCCATCTGGTCCTCCACAACATATTGATCTTCTGTTTCTTCTGGTAGATTGCCCTGTATGATGCAAGTTGCCTGCAATCTCGACAACTTGGCAGAGGTGCAGACCAGCTCTGGGTGGTCGCTGTGATGGTCTATAAAGGTTATGTAACTCCTGCTGATGTAGCTGTGATTGGAGACTGATAAGAACATGTGATCCCCGTAGAGGAATTAATATACGCCTCACTTCATCCTTAATCCTGCTTCCACTCAACATAAAGCAAATTACTTCTAACAATCTGCAGGCAGGCAGGCAGTGGCTGCAGCCTAGGCTTCTAGAGCAACAGGGACAATGCCATTGTTCTGTAACTCCTTCCCTCCCTTACTCCCCCAACAAATTATAAGTACCCCACTGGGTTTGAAGAGGCCTGTCGGCTTCAATTCCACAAAGTTTTACACATCTAAACCTTCTTCTCAGAGGGCTGTGAAAAGAAAAATGTTTCTCCTTTTTTGTCTTTACCCTTTTGTCAACGCAGTCCTTGATTGTATTGTAATTGATGGTTCTTTGAGGTTCATATTCATCATTGATTTTCCCATGCTTCTCACGGGCTGTGTGCTGATTGGGTGGACAGGGTGCTGACACAAAAGAGTGCAAAGCTAACCTGAAATCAGTATAATAAGTAACACAACTTAGAAATTGGGAATAAACAAAAATGACAGAACAAGAATAATAACGGTGAGTTTTGAAAAAAAGGTGAATCGTTTATTCTTGTAAAGTTGTTGCAAAATGCAAAATGTCTCACGCTTACATTTGTGTATATAGAGAAAAAAATTTAAATATTTATGTAGGCCGCCTTCCTTTTCCTGAAGGTCACCTCAGTACTCAGTGTATCTGAGCAGGTGCGTGTGCAGGAGGGGGTGGAGGTTGGAGACTGCTAAAGAGCAAAGTGTTATAAGATAGAAATGAAGAGTAAGCACAAACAAAGGAGACTGAGTGCAGGAGCTGCTCCAGGGTCAGGGTGAATACATTTTCCATGCATCAATTTTGAACTTGAAATTGCATTTCACCTTTTTAGGAATGTAAACTTTTGGAAATCTAAAGAACATAACTGACCTAAGTGGAGTATAATTGTGATGCTGCAGGTATTGGAGAAAGTACAAATTGCCCCCCATGAACCCTTCAGCCTGCCATATTGTGACACCACCCTAACAATGTTTGCTCGCCCTTGACTGTCACTCACATCAGCTCCATCACTGCTTAAAAAATGGATATTGAGTGAGAAGTTGCTATCAAGAAAGATGGAAATCTTGGCGCCTCAGCACAACCTTAAATGATATGTGAGTTGGTGCGTCTGGGTCACCTTGTGTTTTCCTTGACTATTGCTTTGCACGCAAGAAAATTGTCCTCATGTGAACCGACACACCATTTAAGAAAGAATGCAAATTTGAATTTGCCTTGCAGTTCTCAATTTGCATTTCTATTCAGCTAAAGATGTTTTCATCGTTTTTCATTGATTAAAATATCTCGGAGCTATTTTCACTGAGATTAATTAAAGCCATTTATCTGCTAAAGGTCCCCACTGTGCCGAAGGACATCCTCATTTTTCTTTGTGATGATTACTGTTTGTGGCAGAAAGGGAAAACTCACTGGTCTTCACTGGATCCCATCTAAAATAAAAAGAAGTCATCACAACCTGAGACAACAGAGCTCTGAAAAATCACGTGTGTGCATGTGTTGGGTTTATTGCACAGATGTTGACATTCTGTACATCTCACCGAGTGCTCCATCCTCACCAACCCTTCTGTTGTTCACATCCATCCCCTCTCCCTCCCTCTCCTTTCTCTTGCATAATAGCTGCCATGAGCGAGTAACAGTGAGCTCACAGCCGCTTGCCCCGCCCACCTGGCCCCGACCGGGCTCAGACATTACTGAAAAGCTACCAGTATTTCATCATCCTCTCTTCGATGACCCCAACTGCAGCTATACCCACTGTCGCCTCAGGGTGGCACCCCAGCCATGCTTTTTTTCTCCTTTTCAACCCAGACACATTGTCCTCGTTGACTCTGTGAGTATGTGTGTGTGTCTGTGTCTGTGTCTAACGGCTGGCAAGAACACCAACCGCCCGCAGTCTCTCTGTACAACAGTCTGGCACTGACTAACACCAACACACACAAGGGAGGAAGAGAGAGAAAGAGAAGGAGAGTGAGAGAGGGGAGGGAAAGAGACTGCGGGAAAAAAGAACAAAGAAAAGGGAGAGGTGGAAGTAATGTATAGAATGATGAAGTGAGAAGGACGAAGAGAGACAATAGGATGCTCTGGGACTTTGAGAGCAGGAGAAAAGAGGAAGAAATAGACAAATTTAGAAAAAACAGACAAGTGGCTTACAGACAGAAAAATGAGGTGAGAGTACAATAGGACAGAAAGAAAGTCAAAGAGAGTGAAGATGAAGACAGAGCTGAGCCACCAGTGGAAAGCACAATAGCCCCATTCTGACAACAGCTATCCATGATAAGCAGGTGTGGGTGTGTCAGTGTGTATGTTTTTGTTTTTCAGGTCTGATCATAAAAACACAACTGCATTCAGAACTATTTGTCATAAAATGTCTGGAAGACGTGCTGCTTGCTGGTCTGGGCAGAGGTAGGATGGTGGCAGAGTGTGCTGTGAAGGGGTATAAGTGGACGTGTGAGAAGGAAGGAGAGGGGCTCTTAAGTCAGCACCTGTCGCGTGCTGGCCCCAAAGGAGTATTTTGTGTGTGTGTTCAGGGAAGGAGGTGTGGAAGACTGGGAGGAAAAAGTGCTGGAATGCAGCCCAATCCCATGAGATAAACCCCCTCTACCCCTTCACACACACACACACACACACACACACACACACACACACACACACACACACACACACACACACACACACACACACACACACACACACACACACACATTTACATCTGCAGTGTCGCCCACTATCCCTTAAATAAAATGATTCCTTATCTTTCCCATATAACCCCATTATTCATCCAGGCACAAGAAGATGATGTAGACAGTCTCACAATATGCACATGGATGCTGTGGAAAGGTGTTGAAGGCAGAGTACACAGGATGGACAATGTTGGATGATGTCCAGTGGAGGATTATATCACTTTCCTGTTCCTTTCTACTTCAATGCAGGGAAATCTAGCAGAGCCCCAACTGTGCCAGCGCTTCCCCTTCCTTTTGCTTCCACCTCTGCGCCGCCAGCTGCACATCAACTGGGGATTCTGGCTGGTTAGCAGTTTATACACTCTTAATCCAACAGCAAATCCTATCTGCAACAATAGAAAATCTTTGTGTCCTGAGGACTGTTTTGCTGAGGATACATGCTCTTTTCATACTTATTAGGTTTTGCTTCCATACACTACATGCACACATCTGGGAGCTCGAGCTGTCGGTTGCTGTGCAGTGTCACTGGGGCTTTTTGAAGCTTTAGTGCCTCGTTCAAGTACACCTCTAGGACTTGAGATAAGGAGAGGGTGTTCTTTATCCATTTAAACATGACATTCATATATCATTTTTTTATGTTGTGGAAGTGTGTGGTAGTTTCCTCGAGCTGTAATGGCAATAAAACCATTTGATCCCAAAATGATACGTATCGTTTTCAGACATTAGCCCTGTAAAGGCTCATGGATCCCCAATAAAAAAGCGTTAAAGTGAGCTGTCTGGACACTTTCACTGCGCCGTGACCTCCTGTTGTGACCTTTGACCTGCAGAGTGTACGCACAATGGGAAGCAATGAAACACCAGGGAAATGGTAAAGTAGTGGAACTCTCTAAGGTCTATGACTTTATAGGCTGGGTAGAGAAATAGAGAAGTAAAAAAAAAAAAAAAGGAGGAGAAGAAAGTGGGAGCAGAGGTGGTGCTACAGTATGAAAATAGTGTAATGAACATCTCCATGTTCTTATTCACTCACACAGTGTCCTAATTTCCCACTGCTTGGGCCAACACACCAGAGTCAAGATCCCCAAAGTAATTATGAAACTTAATTACAATTCCTAGGGGAAGGATATGAAAATGAGCTCTCATGTTGCTGTGCAATCAGGCAGGAAAAGCGCAGAAGTGAAGGGAAAAATCTTGTCGAGACACCCGGGGACGTCATGACAGCTGATGGAGTTGACAATTGAACATGTGATGAAAGCATCCCGCCACCTGTGACAGCAGTAACAATGACTCACACTTTTGGTTTGTCTGCTCTGAGATAGACTTTCAGACAAAAGTCTGCTTGTCTGCTGCAGAACAGAATAAAGTCACTACAGTGTAGATTTCAGTCTGTCTGACTGACAGAGATTCTTATGATGTGAAATCCGCTGGGGTCGGAAATAGAAAACATCCAGAACGATCTGCAGTCAACAAGCCATTAATCCTGCCTGGCAAACACACAGATGTGTAGTGAACAACACAATCCAATCACATCTCTGAGCCACGGAATGCGGTCAGATGCCATAACAATATATGACATCAAAGCCTATACTGTTGTAAGCTCAGAGGGGTTGAATAACTTCTCAGATTAGTGCTGTAAGTCATAGCAGCCACCGCTGTTCAGTGACCAGACGTCATAAATGTCCCCAGACGCTATGAGCCAATGCCCGGCTTGGCCTTTCTGACCCCTGACTGGTTTGATTTTTAGTTCTTCGGCTGCCGAGGTTAGTCATTGTTTGTGTCACTTTGAGTGTTTAAAGAGCTTGGGCTCTTTGTTTTTAGATGATGATTTCTGACCGCAAGACCCAGAGAGGAGCCGTGTGAATAGGAGCAGCTGTCTGGGGCAAGGTTGGGTGTGTGTGCGCCCTTGAGTTACCCTTATCTAGAAGTCCCTTGACCTTAAACAGCAGACGTGCACTTGAATGTGACTAATCTAGGACAATGAAAGTAACTCATTAAGAGCTCCGCATTTTTATCGTGCATGATTATTGATGCATGTTAATGTTGGCTCAGCTGAGGAGTCCTAATGACTCAGACAAACATGGAGCTAATCCCAGGTAGTCAAGGCTCCTTGAGTCGTGGTTCCATATAGTTTTAGTCCCTCAGCTTTGACTTATGTAATGGATCATGAAATTAAAAGGCCTTGCAATCAAGTTAAAATAGATTTTTCTTTGTTTTTGACTATATGAACATAGATTTAGCTGTGAAATCAAGTCACACTTTTCCCTATTTCTTTCTATTTTTTTCCCCACCACAAACATCACAGTTTATTGAAGCAGTAATTTCACATCTACAGATCCACCAAGTTTGGCACAATGCCTATTTGATGAAAATCTCTTCATTTTTCTTTCTTTCTTTCTTTCTTTCTTTCTTTCTTTCTTTCTTTCTTTCTTTCTTTCTTTCTTTCTTTCTTTTTTAAATGTGTTGCTTGAGGACAAGCAAATGTTTGCACAGATCAGTCCTGCTTCTACCGCTCCTTCTGCCAGTCTTAAACCTGTCTTCTTCTGTTCAGACAGGACGTCTTTGCTTGCCTCCATGAACAACAACTTTATGTTTTAACTGAAGACCACCCTATGGGGAAAACATACACTAATAGCAAATATGTAGAGGCGTACACAGACACAAAAGAAGGCTTAGAATAAAGTACAGGCCATAAAGTAGAGTGGCTGAATGAGGTAGGTTTGGATGAAAGAGGTGCTTTTGACATCATCAGGCTGGTGAGCCTCTGCTGGCAGCCTCACAATTGGTTTGTGCCAACAGGGCAGATGCTGAGTCCTGGCCACCTGATACTGAAGGGAAATTCTGAAAAGCAAGCAGAGGGGAAGAGAAAAGGATAAGGAGGGGAGAAGACAATAAAGTATAGGGGGGGGGGGTGACAAAAACCAATGGTGTTAAGACAAGACATGTGAAAGACATCAAGAAAATGAGTGTTTTGTGCTGTTTTATCTCAGTGCTTACATTTTTCTCTACCACTCTATCATGCACACATACTCACAAATTGCCTCACATTAGCATAATCCTACCCATGAGCAGTGGAGTCATGGTTATGCTCCCAGGAAAGCAGTGACTTATGCAGTGTGCATCTAATCATATTACAGTCAGCCGTAAGCTGATGTTCTTGGCACGCTGCTGCTGATATGCATGTTACACCCGGCCCTGAGTGTTAGAATGCACTTAAATGGTGGCCATAGATTTTTTTTAATTAAATATGTATTGATTTTTTTATTCTCTGTTTTTTCTGATTTATTTTGATCAGCTATGAGGACAATGGTGATATTTTCCTCTCTTTTTGGACCACAAAAGCTACTTGTTCATGGAAGGTCTCTTTTCTGTTCAGTGTAACTCAGCCAATCTGTTGTTAGTTGCAAAATCTTCTGCAGTTTTTGTAGCCACAAAAACACACAGGAAGACCTTAAACCGTCTTGTTGAATTCCAGGTTTTGTTCCTATCTATTTGTTATTTTATTGCCTTTTGTCACAAGTCTGTGGTAAAGGTTTACAATCTAAGCCAAGTGCTATTCACTAAAAGGCTGCCAACCTGAGTCCAGTACCTCTTTTAGATGAGCTCCTCTCTCCAATATCTGAATATTTTACTTACTGGTCACATTTCCATAAGAAGCTGCAATGACAAACTCCACATGTTAGACATTTATGTATTGTAGCACAAATCTGACCTCCATACAATCACATGGACAGCAGCACTAAAGAATGGGAAAAAAAATTCATAATCTTATGTCATTGACAGTCTTAATATAACATGTTATCTGCTTTTCAGAGGAATTCTGCTAATTGCACCATTAAATAAATTCAATTAAATGAGCTTCCGTGGAGTAGCAGGAGTATCTCTGTGTAACATGCACGCAGTGGACAGTAATGAGGCAGCAGATGAGATAATGATCTCATTAAAAATGGAATAAAAAGGTTATTTCAGATTTGACAACTGGGCTTCTTACTGTAAGTGCAACAAAACCCTGGATATTTAGGAACCACAAGAATCCTGTAATTTTTCCTACCTGTTCAACAACATGAAGAAAAGCTGTTTTATCAATTGTTCCCATTCACCACTGGTATGTCTGACACAACCCCATCTTTTTTGTAAAGCTAGTATGAATGTTCATTTAACTCAGGTCTCATGCATTTTAGGCTGCTTTACTTGATGTACTGCACAATATTGATCATAACGCAAACACCATAAAAGTAATGTGGTTCTCTGTAACTGTGTGAATGAAGCCATGAGGAACGCTGATGTGATTCTCCTTGATTTGATATCAGAATATAAGATTCTCACCCCTCATTTGTTGACATGAAAATGGAAGAGGGAGCCTTTGTTTTTATTTTGCTGAACTGTGGTGGCCACTGCTACATAATCCAATCAAGGTGATTAAACAGTTTTGGGAATAATGATTATTGCTGCAGACTTTTCTCTGATTTCCTTGAGAGGGCTGCTTCACACTCTCATGGATGATATTAGATATACTTTATTAATGCAGGTTTCTTCACTTGGATGCAAATTAGTACATCAATAGAGATTTCTGAATTTGTATATTTGAAAACAATTATTACATTTAATTGAATTAATAAAAATAATTAAAAGACATCCTGCTCAGCTTTAAGCCTGATAACAATTTTTGGGCTGTTTTTGTCCCGATTTTGCCTCTTTCCGACCTTGAACGGCAAACACCCGATCATTGTGAGATTTCCCTGTCCAATCATCATTTGGTCTGAGGTGTGTTATGAGCCGATTTGTCCTGATAATCTGCTCAGAAATGGGTCGTAGCCAACAGTCGGGAATATTGTACATGTTCGATATTTCAGAGCTGATTTCTGAGGAACGCCGACGACTCGTGCATTGTGACTGCGTGGATGGTGACATGGTATTGAATGTAGCCAATCAGAGAGCGACCTGGCTGGGGAATAAGGAAGTAAATATAGTCTGTGTTCATGCTGTCAACAGTCTGTTATTTTCTGGCTTTTTCTGTTAACAATAGTCCCAAGACCACCATCATTCCCTCGTCCTATATATCCACTTCCATGTTGTGTGTTGTGTTTTCCGATTGTTACTATGTTTCTTTTTCTTCGTTTTTTGCCGGTTGTTGCTGTGGTTCTTCTTCTACGTTTCAACCTTTGTCCAGCTCGGAGGACTAGATTGTAGATGAATTGCGGGACAGCATCATCGTGTGTGTTGTTCTGTGATTAGATTATCGGCACACACCACACATATTATGATAAAAACTGTTTAATGCCAAATTTTTTATCTTCGCGTGTGAGATCTCAAACCGATAAAAAATCTCATAAGATTAAAAAAATCATTATGTGTGTACGAGGGAATTTTGCAATCCAAAAGACGTTTCTTCACTACCTACCTACCAATCCATACTCAATCAATATGTGTGTACCAGGCTTCTCAAATTTCTCAAATCAACAGGCTTATGAACCTTTTAATGTCATGAATACCATGCCCAAAATGACTTCACTAAGACCTTATTCACTAAGACCTTATGAGAAACTTGTTGAAGGCTGACCAATATGTTTGCCAAATAAACTCTTCCCAGAATAAACATTTGTGAAAGAAAAAAAAATGATTAGCACATGCTCATCCTCAGGAATAGCTATGGTATGTTTAAGGAGCAAAAGGGGAAGGTCTGTGTTGATTTAGCAGCACATAGAGATCCCCTTGTTTGCTGCTCCTCAAGTGAAGTGGAACATGCTAGTTAAACTCTATCAGATGGCCTGAGTGTTTTATAATGTTCGGCATAAGGCGCTCATGTGTTTTGTACCCCACACAGTTGCATAGGCACACATGCATGCACACAATAGTATTGATATTATTGCTCAACCCACACATCCTCTTTGATGGGCTGCACGCGTCCTGTGTGTGTGTTTGTCTGAGGGTGGAACTGAGGATGAGGCTTTCTACAAGTCACAAAGCCTCTTGGAGTGATTGTGGCTTCGCAGCGCAGAAGCCAGGATGATTCAATGCTCCCTCACCACACACAAGATATCAGTCATCATCATTATCACCACCTGACATAGATGAAGAATTTGCACACAGGAAGTAAGCTGTATTGCTAACGGATGTAGCGTTTATCATTGTCCCACATCCAGCCAGCATGTGTGTTCGTCCGCCGGTACTGGGAATCTCATACCCACATCTCATCCTTCATGACATTGCAGCACCATATGAGTTTGACTGACAGGCAGTCTGTTTGTTTTCCTCTTCAAGACAGAGTCCATTTCCTGTGCTCCCTTTGTTTTAGAGCTAATATAAAAAAAGATCTCCCTTTTAAATACTGTGTTTACATTGTGTGAGCGCTTTGAGGGAAAGCACAAAGCCGCCACACAGTGGGTGGATTATAAACTTGGACCAAGTTTCAAACAGACTGAATTTATAAACAAAGAATTCCCCCCACTCTCAACTCACGGGTCCCAGCCTGCTAGCATATTACTGTGGATCAAACACAGACAAGGCCGATCTTTGTACTTTGATGCACTTGTGGGTGCCTGTGATTGCAGTGTGTTTGCACCTAGTTGTGTTTTATGCCACCAAAGAGGCATAGCTGCAGTTTTAGTCATTCATTTATTTCTTGATTTTTTTTACCTGGTGGTTTTCATTGATTAGCTATTACTAGTGATATGAGTACATCTTCAGCAGCACCTAGGTCAGGGTGGGGGTCAGGGGTGTCTCTGGTTGCCATGTTGTACTGAGGCACGCGAAGGGGGGACGACCTGGGATCTCAATGTCCTATCGAAAGACTAAAGTGCCTGAATACCCATTATGTGCCAGCTGTTCAGAATGTGGAGTAATTGCACTGTTGGCGAGGGGCCATGCTGTGCTGTGCCCCCCCCATCTATCCCGGGCACCTTGCCAAGCCCTCCCGCATGTTGCCTCCCTGACCCATCCCATCACCACCACCAAGCAGTGCTCCACCTCATTCCCCAGCCCACCCCTAAGCCTCACTCCTGAGCCACATCATCCCCCAAAACTCTTCCACCCATTACCACCAGCCCTCTGTTTCACATTCCTAGGGGGACACTGGTTAAATCTAATCCCATAATAAGACACTCAGCTGTCCAGAAAAAGAAAGAGAACTTTCCTCTGGTATATTCTAGACTTCCTTTTTTCCTTTTCCCCTCCCTTATTTTTACCCCAAGTGTAAGGCAAGATGACACTTTGGGCCCCCTTGGCCAGTTGCCTTTGTCTTTCTGTAGATATGATTTATCCTTCTTTCCTTTTCTCTTGCTTTTTTAAATTTATTTGCTATTTGTGGTACAAAATTGCTTTTGTGTTATATTGAAAGTCTCTGAACAGACACACTGGAGGGCTGCATTTGCTGAGGCCCCATTAAATATGTATATAAAAGTATGTGGCAATGGCAAATGACATAGATGGGGTATGACAGTCGTCAGTTATGAGGTGAAAATAAATCTCATAGGAGTCTGTACCTTTAACCTAAATTGAAATAGCCAGTTTTCCATCCACACTAGATGAGGGAAATAAAGTATAGCACCGTGAAAGTGGTCCTTCTTAAACAAACGTAATAGACAGCAGTCTGAACAGTTAACTTAGTTTCACTTAGTTTAATGCTGTAAAATTAATTTGATGCTCAGCAAAAACAATTATTCTGGTTTGTGTAATGGTAATCAGTTACATTTTTCTGAGGGGCAAATAAAATTTGGGTGAGATTAATTTCATTATAGGTTAACAACAGATTGTTACTTGATGCCTTTCTGTTCAGTAAGTTTGACCACAAGAAAGCGCAGCAGAGGAAGGAGTTATTGACATCAAGCTCCACTTAAAGACAAAAAGTTAAATATTCATAAAGAGGCAAAAGCATCAATATCAACCACTGATCCAAACCGGGAGGATTTGGTCTGTGGATCCATCTTTTCATCCTTTCCTGATTTTTTTTTTCCCATTGTTTATTTATCCTAAGAGACAGTTGACTTCTTGGGAAATAATCCAGCTGAGATCATATTATATTATGCAAGATCACTTGATTTACCATCTGGCAGGCAACAATTTGGACTCCACACAAGCCCACCGTTACATGGACTGCTTTAATTTCTTGTGGTGGGAAAAAAAGTGAAACTTTGGACATGTGAATTGAATATTTTTGTTTTTCCCAAAGCTTTTTTTTTGTTAAACAGGTACGTTTTACACTGAGTGTTCATGATTTAATATTTGCTATATTTGTCCCAACGACACTAAACTGATTATCTAATCTAATGGACTGATAATGTTTAATGACATGCAGACACTTGCTCTACTCTATTATGGGCAGACTTATTATTGTCCTGAAGACCTGTTCTGTTTCTTTCTTTATTCCTCATCAAGAAATATGGAGAAATTATTAAAGTTATTCTAACCACTACCAATGTCTTTGAGGGAAATTAGCTGTCTTGCTGAAGCCAGGAAGCATCCCCATGTCACAGTGTCCATTCACCCACAGTTTTAGTTCATAAGCTCCTTACTGTCTGATAGTTGCTCCTCTGTTGTTAAGACACAAAAATGAATAAAATGCTCCACTGTTTTAGCACCAGTGACATTTCAACAACCTGTGCCATGATTAGTTAAATGTATTCCTTTTGTAAAGGAGATGTTAAAATAGCTGAGTCTTTAGCACTTTTTAAACACTTAAATATTTTTCTTTCATTTAAAAGCATTTGAAAAAAAATAATTAATTAAAATTGTGCCATGACAACTTGCTGTGTATGAAGATCTTTAATTTAATGAGATTTGGATTCTGTTAGAAGTGTTTTTTATGGAAAAATGTTGATTTCATCCCTTGATTCCTGAAAGAAAAACAAATACCTATATGATGACTGATATGTTTTTGAAAAAATAATTAATTAATCAGATTTTCATGCGTGCTTGCAAAGCGTTGCTCCAAATAGAAAGCCCACTCTGTGTGTGGTGCACATGGCTTCACTGGTGCATGCCTAAATACAGAACAGTTAAAAGAATTAGATGTGTTTATATACCTGTGTGCAGCAACAGCCATCTAAATATATAGATAAGGTCATAGAGCCGATATTAATTAAAGCGACTGCAACGATTAGATTATGTTCTTCATGTAAACTTGGTGAGAGTTAAATCATAATTCTGGGGTGAAAATATTATTGTGATACTAAGTACTGAATTTTGTTGTGTAATGGTAGAAGGAGAGCTGAGAGACCGTTCATTTCCAGTCAGGTGCTGACTGATAAAATGGCTGTCTGCTGTCTGAATGGTATTCCTGTCACAGAAACATCCCTGTGTTTGTGGTTATTAGGTCATTGTGTGACGAGAGGGACAGTATTGGGGCTGAAGTGTGTTTGAATACATTAAACTGTTTTATCAGGTTTAGGTGCCTGGGAAACTAGATACACAGAAGACAGAGGGGTACAGAAAGGGACAAAAAGATGGGTTGTGAAGAGATTTCTTAGCTTCAAACTTATGTATTTTTTTGTTGTTAGAGGAAGGATGAAAGAGCAACAATTGATTTATGTAGCACTTTCGACTTTCCATAAGGCTTTGGGATCCAAAACACAGTCGATACATCATTTTATTTATCAAATTATGCCACTACATCACAATTTTATCAAGTATCTCCTATAAAGGTCAGGTGACGCGCCTTTTTCTCTCCCTCTGCCGTTGTGTTTGCACCGTCTGCTTATTCTGCACAAACGAAGGATGACTTAAGGCTGGGGGAGGGTGATGTTGCGTGTGGTCATTGGTAGGGAAAATCCAAAACAACAGATGGACAGTGTAGTGTCTGTAACCCAGATTCTATCTCTCTAATCCTGCCCTCACTACAAGAATGTTCACATGGCATGTTGGACCTTGCTTGCCAAATGACCATTTGGATTTGAACCTGGCTGAGCCGGGGATAACAAGGTGGATAATTGGGTGTCGTCTCACACTGGGTTACCTCTCGGATGATTATGCAAGGAAAACCCTTCATTTAGACTTGCAGATTACTCTGTGGTGTGGTCATATTTTAATGCTGACTGCCTTGCTGTTGTTACAAATCTCTGTGTTTATGAATTATATGCAGCTTGGCAGTATGCTGTTGTTGGGAAGAGCTACAAATCCTGCACAATGTGCCAGTGGCATTAAATTGGATGGCTATTTTTAGGAGGGCTCCTGATATTAGCGGGACGGTGGAGGATGAAGGGTCTAGTCAGCTGTCAGAGGGCTGCATCAGTCAGCTGATTTAGTGTATAGGGGGAGGGGGTCACAACCGTCAGCTGATGGGGTTACAAATGGGTGGAAGGCTGGTTACTGCCTGTCTTAACTGAATCAGTCAGCCCCCGTAACGTTGTTATTCAACCTTACAAAAACCAGGTCATTGGATTACTAAACCAATCCTTTTTACACACTCCCTACGCCCCCTGATAGTTACCTAGACCTCTACAAAACAGCCACTTCTTCCTTTATTCCTCTTTTAATTACATTTTAAACACCTCCCCACCTTATCACTCAACATGCAGCCTGTTTAAAGTTTTCTTGGTTGCATCCATATTCTCAGCCTCAACCATCGTTCGGCTTCTCTAATATATTTCATTTCATTCTCTACCTTTTAATTCTCTCATATCCCATTTTTACCTCAAACCCCTTCCTCCTCCCCATGGTCACCACAATTAGGCACCCTCGTTGTCCAAGGTTTAAAAGAATATGTAAGGGCTTTCTGGGTCAGGTCAGAGGTCTTGCTCTGTGCAGGGGATTGCTCTGTAAATAAGTTGATGAGGAATCTCTAATTACATGCCTCTAATCTGTTTCAGGGTGCTTGTCTCCAACTTAGCTGTCACACCGCATGCCTTGAAGACAGGGGAGAATGCAGAAGAGTTTCAAAAGCTCAGAGTGATTTAAAGGTTGGGGTTTTGTAACATGATTTGAAGCCTGCAAATGAAACTATATGGAAATTTTACAAAGTAAACTGAATGATGGTTTTTTTTTTTGTGCAACCTAATCATGCATGTGTTATTAACACTTGCCAAACAGATTAGCGTCACCATCGGCTGCTAAGTTACATAGCTGATTCCCTTTCAGTGGCCTAATTATATTATTAGTGTTAGCTTACAATCAACAGTGGGAAATTGCCCTTGGTAATGAGTTCCTCTCAGCGTCATAGCAGCCTAGTATTTATCTTTCTTGACAGTCAATGATGACTGGTCAGCGCTTCTGTTGATTCTAACTGGAATCAATACAATGCCATGGCTGACATTGCAGAACAGAAGCCGGTAAAGAATCAATGAGTTTGTAATGGGATCAGAACCTGTTGTTTTTGGAGCCTTCAAGGTTATAGCTCTTGTAGGTATAAATTGGCTAAAATGGGAAATTTTCTGTCAGAAGTAGTAACATCTAGAAATATTTAAGAATTCAAGATATATATTTAGTGTATTTGATTATAAAGATCATATATTTTCAAACTTTTTTAAAAAGATATGCTTGTTAAAAAAAAGAGGCAACCGAAGCTTATACTTAACCTTAATTCACCCAGTCAGTTAGCTGTGTTTCCATTACCCTAGAATTGTGCAAAACCTACATATCACATTAAAACTGGTAATGGACCCACCTACATTTTGAAAAACTTCTCAAAAATTGCTAAAAAGTTTTTACACTTTCATGAGGTGGTTTTTCAGATGTGTCTATTTTGCAAAATATAATTGATATTTATTCAATTTTGACAAAGTACTTTAGCAATTTGCAGGTGTTTTCATTGAATGGTGTTTGTATCTCGTCCCGCATGAAACTGCATTTCACTGTTGTTTGATAACAAGGATGGGGTTTAATTTTCTCTTTAATTATTTGTAAAAGGGTTTTCTGTCTCCTCCCCATCCATACATACTGTGCCATCCTTACTTAAAATGAAATGGTTGCGTGACCGCCTACATCATGTCAAGTAATGTGCAAATATGAAAAAATGTTTCCATTACACATTTGTGATTTACTTCTTCATCGACACATCTGAAAAACCACCTCATAAGAGCGTAAAAACGTTTTAGCAATATTTAAGAGTTTTTTTTTTAATTTAGGTGTTTCCATTACCATTTTTTTATTGCAATATTTAGATTTTGTGAAATGCTAGGGGTAATGGAAATACAGCTATTGATGTCTCGAAGTTCAATTGCAGGGTTTGATATATGTTTAAATAATCAATAAAAAGAAAAAAAAAAAAAAAGAAAAAAACAAAAAGAGGAAAACCTTTTCCAATACCATGCCCTTGATGAGAGTAGGGACACACTGATAAGTTCATGGCTTTGGAATTGAGCCATGACAAAGGTCATGGGCAAATGAAATAGTGGCAAGGCAGAAAAGAACAGCTGAATCAGTGAAGGTTTCAGCCAGCAGGGTAAAAGGTGAAGGATCAAGCCCTTGTCCAGCGTCTCTTCCATCTAGAGACAGCCATAAAATACATCTCTCATGACAGAATCCCAGTGGTGGCCTAATATGGCAACAGCCAGCAAAAACACAGTTTGACAGGAGTAAGAGGCAGTTGCTGTCTGCCAACTTCTTCTTTTTTTTTGTCTTTGATTACTTAATTAGTTTGGTCAGAGAAGTAATTGTTCCCTATATCAATAAAGTGTAAATACATAATTTTAATATAGATTCCAAAATTAAAGCATTTACAGTTCTTTGTTCACTCTATGTAGTTTTAATTTGAGTAAAGCCCAACATGGACAAAACACAACATGAATGATAGAGCATGAAATTGAAAAACATTGAGTAGTAGCCTTGAAATTGATAACTTTGTCTAAAACTTTATTGGATTAAGTTTTTAACTTAAAGTATTGGTACAACTGCAAATGCAAAGTTGGACATTTATTGCAGCTTCAGTGGTTTGTGCTAAAAGAGTGGTGGCTACTCCTTTATTTATCACAGCTACAGGTCATGTACAGATCAGGTAACAAACCAAACCAGTCAAATGTTGAACTTGAAAATTTTACAGGCCCTCATCAAACTCATCTAAAGGCCCATTTATGCTCCCTGATGTATGTAAATATCAGCTTTTGTTTCAAACGTGATGCGTCGCCATCCTCATACTTCCATGTGTGTTTTGAGTTGCCATGGTTGTTAAATCAAGGCATATTTTTCATAGAAAGCTCTGCTGTCACATCTCCCTCTCTTTCACCCAGCTGAGTGAGTGGTTCTTCAGAGTTGGTGTTGGACTTGACGTTACCTAAAGCTGATGATAACTGACTTTTTTTTAACTTTTTTTTCTTACTTTATGTAGCCAGTCCAATTATGAGCACAACACAAGTTGGTGGAAACAAAGGAATCAGAAGGATCACCCAAAACGAAACACATTTCTAAGACCTCACTGAATTGTGCATTATAGGTGGCAATTCAACCTTGAGAATCAAACTCCATTCTTAGACATAAAAAGTCACAGAAAGAGACGTGTAAGTCAGAGCATCTGTGATGAATTCAACTGAGCGAGTAAATGAAGAAATGAGCTGTAAAGAAATGAGGCGAATGACAGAGAAACCGCCGGCCATGTGGATTGGAGCGTGGGCGTTTTTATTGGTTGCATGAGAGGAGAAATCAATAAACGAGGTGAAAAAAAAACTCTCCCGCCTTTAACAGCTCTATCACTGTGGCAATTAAAGGGGCCTTCAAAGAGTTGCTCAAATCAGCGGTTAAATAAAGATAGGACCAGGCGGTGCTTTGGATGGCTCTGCTGTTGTAATCTAACACCTACTGCCCTGCACTCACTGGGCCCTTGAACTCTGTGTGTGTGTCTGTGCCTGTGCATACACATTCTTGTGTGTTTATATGACTCACATGCATAGTACCCGGACATGTTTTTGACAGCTTCTTTGTGGTTAACATACTCCTAAAAGGCAGATTAACCTGCTGAAGCTTCCTCTCTCCATCCTTCTCTGTCAATCATTCTGTCTGACCCTTGTCTAAACCAAGGTGAGACAAAGCAGATATTTATATATACTTAGCTTATATATCGCTGTTACAGTGAGGCTGTCTACCCTCTGTATCCATGACCCTTCCGCTTACCTGCCGTCTTATCTGCTGCACCATAGACTCATTCTTCATGTGTGTAGGTTCTCACTGTGATAAGGCGCTGTATGGTGAGTCAATACTTCAGCCTTGGGTCTGTCTTCACGAGCCTCTCCCTGCTTAAAGAGGCTCTGTGTGGACAGAGCAGATTCCAGGCTGAGCAATGAGTTTGCTTTAGGTACACAGAGGCCAAGGTAGACAGGTGGAACAGGCCTTTACACAGTGTTATTGGATGTCATTCTGCAATGTTAAAGTTTACAGGTTAGGCTGCTTTGGTTTGACCTTGGTTTGTGAAACGGTGTATATGGGCTTTAATGAGTTCTGTGCAGACGAGAGCAGCTACACATTTAGCATTGGTTTTCACTTGTTAGTTGCAATCATGGTGTGGTTTTAGATTAAAGTAGAAATGCTACTCATCAGCACCACTTCAGTACTCCACAGATATATTGTTTGTATTCCCATAACATGCGTACAATGCAGTTGTGCAGAGATCAAACAGGTCTGATTAGGTTAATTTTCCTTAACTTCACACTTTTTCTTAATGCCAAAATTATCACTACACAAGTACACTTTAGGTGCCACATTTCAATTCACTGGGTTATTATTGTACCATTGTTATTTTGAGGATGCTGATCTTTAACTCCATCTTACTCTATAAAGTTAGTCAAAGTCCACATTTGGTGCTTGGACATAATGTTTAATTGGTCTCCTAAACCGTGTATGGCACAAGCATTTGATACAAGCTCACACCAATTGCATATCACATCACTAAATTGATATAACTGTTGGCAAAGGGCCAGAAATCAACCCTTAAAATTATTTGATTTTGGATAATGAAGGTCAAGCTGTTGGAAAATGCAACCACAGGTGATTGTTTTGTAAACAAAGCACCTTACAGGACAAGCAACAGCAATTAGTTGATATAGTCTTTTTCTAGTAGAAGGTAATAGAGTTGTCAAATACAAAGAAGTGCTTGACTTAATCTGACTGAAAATGACTTGTAAAATCTGGCAGAGGATTCACAATGCTTCCAAAACACTGTTTTGAAAGGAGAGCAGTGTCGGGGTGAAACAAAACACTGCTGCATTTGAAAAATGAAGTCTGGTGAAAACAAGGAGTTAGAAAGCACTTATCCCTTTTACAACAAACTATCAATGATAAGCTATTGATTCTTTTTTCTTTCAAATGTGATTCTTCAACCTAAATCATACTGAGTACAAATCATGCTGTCCAATAGTTTATTTAACACATTCAATCTTGCAGAAGAATTTAGCTCTTGTTATGAGTATAATGAAAAAATGAAAGATGACATGCTGCTTGATGCATTTCTATCATTTTTTTCTTGTACAGAAACTAGACAAAACAAACCTTGTTTCTCTGCACAATAAGCACACTTCTTGGTGGGGAAAAAATACATTACACACACTGTGCATTAAAGGCACACTAGGCACAACATACACATTTAGGCTAAATAGAATCAAATACTTTTTTAAAATGGGCTTTCCTCCCAATATTCCCTAATAATTTCATATTTATTTTTATCCAGAAAACTTGACAAGGAACTTTTTAAATTGCAACAAACCCCCAAAACATATGTATATACACTCACATATCAACAACAAACCTGAAGTACACACCTGTTGTTGTGTTCACCAGGTTTGTACTTCTCTCTGTCACTCTGATGTTCCCCAAATCCTTCTTCCATCCTCCCTATTAACCCCTGTCACCTCACCCCTCCCTGCACTTCCCCATGGTTAAACCGGTGTTATCAGTGGGCTCATTAGGACAGCATTAGTGTCAGAGATGGACACAGTGATATGGCTCTACAGCTGGATCAGGGAAGCCAGAGAAGACCTCAAGCTGTTTTTTTTATCTTCTTTGCAGCCTGTCAGTCTCTTCATGCTATTGTTTAGTGATGCCACAGTTCTAACACCACGAGTCAGAGGTCACTTGTCCACAGGAGCTGTTCCGCTCAGTGCACTGTCACTGTGATTCACCAATCACACAGGTCGCTGTCACTCGGCCCCGACACAGCTGTCATTCACATACTTGTGAATATGCACAGCTACACTTGCGGGCAGACGATACTTTCATCATTAGCAGCTCCACACATACACTTACCTGTTTGGAAATCATAGCACTTGAGATGATGCTGACACACATCAAACAATGTCAGTTTTTTATCCTCTCAAAGAAATACAATGACCTGTTTTTTTATTGATGTACACATGACACAATACCAAGATTAAGCATATATGGACATAAATTTATGCTGCTTCATGAGGCAGTCTTTAAGCATCTTCATCATCATCGTACAGAATAATAAAAGTCAAGTAGTACTCTTCCATATTTTGGCCTCCTTCCTGCCCACTTTAGTAAGCAGTGTAGTTTTATCGTTCTGGGCCTCCACCAACTGCCTACAATGAAAACTGGCTGTGAAGTAGCTCCAGTTTATGGGCATGGAGAGGAGATGGTGCTGACTGATGCACTCTGGGATTTATAGGGGCTGTCGTTAAGTAAGTCATATTTCAGAGCAAAGACGAGGGCCAGTACAGCAACTTTGTGCAAGCGGTTGCTTTTACAATTTTATTAAGGTTGATGTCTGAAAAGATGATACATACCAGATAACCTTTGATATGTTTAAACATTACAGTGCTGGGAAGGTTCAATTTGTACATGAACTAGTTCAAAGTTCAGTTCACACATTTTAAAATTAACAATTTCAGTTCAAAGTTCATAATTCAAAATTTTTAACTAAGTTCACAGTTCTAAAAATGAACTAGCTCATAGTTCTTTTTTCCCAATATGTTGCTGCAAGCTATTACCCTCAGAATACTGTCATTTTCCTATTGTTGCCACTCATTCAGTCCATGCTCGTAGCCAGCTGCAGCTTTTACTTCTACAGTATAAAAACATGAGGAAAAACTCGCTTGCTTTTTTTAATGAAAAATTATTAAACTATCTGAGGTAGGAACCAGGCTGAGGCAGGAAACGAAGGATGTACCTCAAAGTGCAATATGTCTTTCATTTGTCAAGTTTATGAAAACTGAGGGTTCCTGTTTCCTCAAATGCTGCAGATCTCTGACAATATATTGCAAAAGGTTTTCCAGCTGCGGCTGGGAGATGTAGACAGTGGAGCTGCTGCTACTGTACTCTGTTATTTAGTTTTGGATGGTAGAGGATCGGCTTTAGCACCGCGTTGCCATGTCTTTAGATTGTTTTTAGTGACATTTAGTTCACATACCTTGGAAGGCTAGCCGGGTGCTTTATTTCAATATGCTGTTTCAGGTTTACTGTTGACGTTGTTGATGGCCAGAGTTGCTTCTTGACAGTTTGCTGTTAAGTTTGCTTCCATGTTTTGCAATTTGATGATGCATGCATGGTGCACCCATGTGGTGACTAGTGTTGCCAGATTTGGTGTTTTTCACCTATATATTAAGGCCTGTTTACGATGTGTTTTATGTGGGATTTTGCCTGGAAGCCTCCATGGAAATATGGCACTCTTGAACAAAGTTTTACTCGTTCAGGCACAACACTGATTACAAGTATGTAAGTCAAGTTGTTTAAGTCAAAGTAAGCGTTCAAACATTATATTGATAAGATACATATGACTGGTTTTTAGTAAGTTCAAATAACAGTTTTTAAACTGTTTGTGTTTATTTGAAAATGTTTCCTTCTTCCTAAAATATAAATATAACCAGTGATTAATTTTCTCATCATAGCTGTTATGCAGCCGTTCAGATGACTTCACTGGGATTGTGGATCAAGCTGCCGTTACAGCAGTTACTGAGGTACATATTCAGACTTTCATGTGAAACAGATGAGTGTCACATTCACAGATAAAAAACTTTGCAGCCTTGGCCCTGTGACCCAGATAGCAGCACTTAGGAAACCACAGTCCACATTCCCATCGCAATCAAATGGCCACCTCTCCAAATCATTAACGCACAAATGGACTGTGTTTGTGTCGGCTTGTATGTGTTGAAATGTGTGTTGGTTGTATACTTTAAGCTTTGATAGACACAAAAAGCAGATGCTTAAAGCTTACAGGCTTAAGATGTAATTCTTGTAGTTATGCAAAACAGTTCTTACCCCTGTCTCCCTTACTCTCTCTCTCTCTCCCTGTGTGTGTGTAGTATATACTTGTGTACTTAAGAAAAGAATGGACGTTTTAATGGGTGTTTATCTGTTTAAAAAAAACCAGCAGATTTCATTTACAAAGGTGCCGTACGTTTTATGATACAACCAGCAGTGTTTGATGTGCTCTGTGCGGCTTTGTGTATGTGTGGGCAGGTGTGTGCTATCCCTATTTTAATGTTTATATCTAAAAAAAAAAGCCATCACAAAAGGACCTGTCACAAGTCTCAGTTTGTGATTTGTCTCCTTGGGCCCAAAGGGCACAGAGGGGCTGTTCGATCAATTAAAAGAAGAAGAAGAAGAAGAAGAAAAAAAAGAAAATAGAACAGATGATGAGATGAAACGCAAGTAAGAGCCTGACTCAATGGTATCAGGTGTTCAGGTGTGCATACTCAGAGATCAGAGGTAAGAAACTGTGTCTGTGTGTGTGTCTGAGGGTCGCAGCATCATTGGTGTTTGGATTCACCTCTGTCAGGTGACAGGCGCCCTTAGCAACACTCTACCTCTGGGTTAAGAAGGTGGGTTTGATAGGCTGCTCAGGCCCGTAGGAGACAGGTGGGGTGGGGGTGAAGATCAGAGAACAGTCGCCAGGGGTCTTATGTGGAGCAAAAGAGAGGATTCAGTGACACAAAGCATCAAAACAGCCTGAAACACATAAACACAGACCTTAATAGGAATTCTACAAAAATTCTTGAGTTGGCAGTGTTAGTCAGGACAAATCATCAATAATCAAACAATAAATCAATTATTTGATTGATTAAATAAAAAAAAATCACAAGTTAAAAATCCGGCCTCAAGTTTAAAAGTAAAAAGTCAGATGTGTGTGTGAAATGATCAAGAAGATTTTCATAAAACAATTCAACATTAACAATTTCAATCAATCGATCTCAACTTATTGCACTTCCTTTTTCTTTAACAGTTTTCTTTCTTCCACATACCACAGAGAGGGAGAAGCAGGGAGCGGCGGTGTTGACCTGATTAAGAGAATGAATGAATAACTTCCTGCTGCTGGTTGAGAGAGTGGGTGTGTAAGTGTACATGTTATCTAGCCTGGGTGTTTTATCAGGATCAAGCAAGAGCTCGGGCATTAGCTGCAGAGGACTCGGCTCTTTTATCTGGTGGGGATAATAATTCTATTCACAGAGAAAGCAGGAACAGTGGTGGTTGGTAGTTGAAGGAACAACTGTTAAGACAGAGGATTTGATGATGGGAATTCACCTACAAAAATCTCAGCAACGGCCACAACAAGCTGCTCAAAATCTGCTTCCTCTAAAGCACTTTGGCTGTCATCACTAGTACCAAATTCTATTCTTGATAGCTCTTGAGCTCTCATTTATACAAAAAAGGTCCCAATTACTAAGATAAGGATAGTTGTAGGACTAGCCCTTTAAACAAATTTCTTGGTCCATTTCTGCAATAATCTGTAGAAATGAACTCTTTTCTGCTGCACACTTGCTTACTTGCTTACAAATGCACACTTGCATTTATCAGCCAGTTTTTAGTTTTGTGGGTGCTTGCAGGCAGATATTGGACTACATCACATTTTTAAAGTTTCATCTCACCTCTCACAGATCTATTAGTCTCCTGTGTTCTTCAGTTTCAGGGGACTTCCGATCTCAGATGAGGGTGGCCCCGCTATAGATCTGAGATGGCTCAGAGATCATCCAGAGACAGTCACAGAGCAGGTATGGATTAACATAATCCACCTGAATCAGCTCTCTGGGTGACAGCCAGAAGCTGAGCACTATGAGCAAATGGTATACTTTTATCCCCAGTTTCAACTCCTACAAGAAAATCTTAGACATGATAATTACAAGATCTGTCTTCTCACTTATAAAGTGTGTTGTAAATCATGTCTGTCTTTTAATAGATGAACACACCTGCATACACCTGAACATCGCTTACCACCTTGGGCAAGCTTAGTATGCAGAAAAACACCCAGTAATTAAATAATATCACCCCAATTTGGGACTGAATGTACACTGAACATGAAGATGTACCCCGGGTGTATTTTTTTTTACTGGATATTAAATCATTGCCCTCCCACCTCGACGGTGTCAGAAAAAATGTTTGAACTGTCAGGAAGCAGACATTTTCTTGCCAGATATATGGATTTCTTTGCCCAACCCCCTTAATTTTAGTATAATACAATAAAGAGTGAGGGAAAGGGGGTTTAGGATGGGGGGTTGTTCCAGCAGTGCTCTAGTCGTTTGATGTGTTTTTATCCTATCCAATGTAAAATAACCTTCCAGCTTTGATGTGTCACCTTAAAACCCTTCCCCATTCTCGGTTCCCTTGTGGGAGACGATGGGTCATCATGTGTCTATACATGCTCGCTTTCTGGCCATGAGCATGTCATGAATGAGGATAATGGTGTGTGTCTCCATGCATGTGTGAAGGTATGTGTGGACATGCAGAGACTAAGCTTGCACTGCTCAGCAGTGTCTGTACAACAGGGATTCGACAGGCTTTGAGGGGGTTTAACCGCCCTGGGAGTTTGAGTGAGCAAGAGGAAATACCCTTAACAAGCAGAGTCAAAGTGTGATTAGCATCCATTTTTTCTCCCTTAAATTTGTTAGTGTGCGCTAGTCTGTTCTGGTGACTCACATCCCTCAAGTAATGACACATTATCCCCCAACACACAGAGTAAGCTCCTGCTACTTTACAGCCATGATCAAAAGCAGAAGTCTTATGTTTTGTTTCATCATTCTTTGCCACAAACACAGACCAATCTTTGCTTTTATGAGAAGCCCTGAACTTTAATTCGGAGTTATTGCTTTTAGAAAAAAAAAAAAAAGCCTCTATAGCAGACCTGATGCTTCCAGTTAGGTCCAAATTCTCAATTTCCCAGTTGGGCTTCAAACGAGAACTACTCATACATTCATGACAAACTGTCAACTTCAGGTCGGTAGCTTTGTTTATGACGAACTTCTAACCTTAACCAGTCTTGCAGGCCTAACGAAGGTTCTGCCAGTTTGGGCCGGCATTAAAACGGCTCCCTCCAGCCTTCCCCAGCTGGACACTAACGAGACGCCGCACACTGACCTCTACAGCGGCTCAAATTAGATGTAAATTGTGCCTGATTTTTACGGGGGTCCCTAACGCAATCCAGATCCCCCCGCCATGGAGGCCAGCGGGTCAACGCCGTGAGAACGTCTCGCTCTCTAACGACATTTGGAGTGGTCGATGAGAGGGGTCATGGGTAATGGTGACCTCACTGGCCTACACTTCACTTCCTTCTAATTAGAGCGCTGGGCCAGATCAAAGGAGCCAACTGCATCGCAGCGGGAGGGCTACTGAAGGAGGAGGAAGGGTAGTAAAGACGAAGAGGAGGAGGAATAAGACAAGAGGGTGGGAGGAGGGTGAGGTAGAAGCCTTTTTTTTAAGTAATAGGGTGCAGTGAGGATGAAGGAGAATTTTGAGTTTTTTGTTTTTTTTTCCTTGAGGTTAGTAGGGCTCTCAACCTGTGTTCAGAAGTATGGACACTCTTCTATAGGTGGTAAGAGTGCCCTAAAGAGGAGAAACCAATAAGAGGTAGTGGGGGGGGGGAATGTATTTATGAGAGAGGTATATAGAAAGGAAAGTGGAGGTGAAGGTTAAGCACATGAGAGAATAAACTATTAGTACATAGCCTTTCAGGAGAACCATACATCCCAGTGCTGTATACTGGCCTGCTCTGTGTCTAGCCACAGCTGTGGAGACCGACCCAGACACACAGGAAGTGGAGAATTTAGCACTTCCTCATCCATGGATGTGTGTGGCTGGAGTCTCGGTCCGCTCAGTCTAAGCATATGTTGAAATGCAAAATGTATGTACTCACACAAAACACACACATAGGCACACAAAGGTAGTAACCCCTTGCAAAAAAGGACACACAATAACAAGCACCAAATTACATCAGTTTCCATGGTAACAAATGAGCACACAGGCAAGCTGGATTAGAAGATTTAATTGAAGCATCCACTCAGGAGCATTTAGTTTCTGGAGGATAAAAGTGTAAAGGTGCAAGAGGAAATGGTTTTGGTTTTGACAAACCATAACAGAAAGAAAATAAATTGTTTCCTAATTTTGGAATTTCTTGTGCAAGAAGAAATTATTTAGTTATTGATTTACAATCTCATTCAAAACTTGAGCATATGTGTCTGAGTTTAACCTTTTGAAATAGAAAGTTTGTGCTCATTTGGAATTTATAAACAGTGTTGATTTCAGAGGGGCTGATGGATGCAAAGTTACAGTGGTGTCTGCTTGTTCCTCTTCATCGCTGCACTTATTCTACAGATTGTAAAAGTGACTTTCCAGCTTATAAGTAAAAACTATTAAACAGATCGGAGTCATTTGTAGGAAGGAGAAGAATAGGAAGGGGAGGCAGTGGCTCAGGACAGGTCAGAGCGGGTTGTCCAATAATCAGTAGGTTGGTGATTCGATTCCCTATCACCCAGTCATCTGTCGTAGTGTCCTTGGGCAAGACATTTCACTCTCCTTGCCTCCAATGTTGGCATCACTGGTGATAAATGTGGATGAATGTTCGGTGGTGGTCAGAGAAGCAATAGGCCCTGATTGGCTGCCATGTTTCTGTCAGTCTGCTCCAGGGCAACTGTGGCTGCACATGTAGCTTACTGTCACCAAGTATGAATGAGGACTGAATGAATAATGGATACAGTGTAATAATAATAATAATAATAATAAATTTTATTTCAAGGCTCCTTTCAAGACCCAAGGTCACCTCACAAAAGACAATTAAAATCAGTTAAAACATAAGACAAAACATCAAAACAAACATCATGCAGCAGACAGTTAAAAACATTAAGGTGAGAAAGCCAGTTTAAACAGATGAGTTTTAAGTTGTGATTTGAATGATGGAAGTGAGTCGATGTTACGGAGTTCAGGTGGGAGTGTGTTCCAGAGCTGGGGAGCAGAGCGACTGAAGGCTCTGCTCCCCATGGTGGTGAGACGGGCACGGGGCACAG
This sequence comes from Melanotaenia boesemani, assembly GCF_017639745.1. Lineage (NCBI taxonomy): Eukaryota > Metazoa > Chordata > Actinopteri > Atheriniformes > Melanotaeniidae > Melanotaenia > Melanotaenia boesemani. Next base: position 17,256,388 of record NC_055703.1, read on the forward strand.
AAAGGTGAATGGAGGAAGATGATCTGAGAGTGCGGGAGGGAGTAGCTATATGGAGTAGGTCAGACAGATATGGAGGGGCCAGATTATGGAGACATTTGAAGGTGAAAAGCAGGATCTTGTAGTTGATTCTGAATTTTATTGGGAGCCAGTGAAGTTGTTTGAGAACCGGTGTGATGTGTTGAAAAGAAGGTGTGCAAGTGATAATCCGGGCAGCAGAGTTCTGAAGAAGCTGTAGTTTATGAAGTGATTTATCGGGGAGACCAAAAAGAAGTGAATTGCAATAATCGATTCTTGAGGTGACCAGACTGTGGACTAGGATAGCTGCAGCATGTGGAGTGAGAGATGAACGCAAGCGGTTGATATATCGGAGGTGGAAGTAGGCAGACCGAGTGATGCTATTAATGTGTGAATGAAATGAAAGGGTGCTATCGAAAATGACGCCGAGACTTTTTACCTGAGGGGAGGGGAGAATAGAAGAGCTGTCAATGTTAACAGAGAAACTGTGAGATTTGGTTAAAGTGGTGGGTGTGCCGACAAGGAGAACTTCTGTTTTGCTGCTGTTGAGTTTAAGAAAATTGGAAGAGAACCATGTCTTGATTTCAAGAAGACAGTCAGAGAGGGATGAAGGCGGAACAGAAGAATTTGGTTTTGATGAGATGTAGAGCTGTGTATCGTCTGCATAAGAGTGAAAGTTGATATTGTATTTGCGGAAAATGTGACCAAGCGGGAGGATATAAATGGTAAACAGAAGAGGCCCCAGGACAGAACCTTGGGGCACACCGGCTGTTACGGGGAGTGATTGTGATGAATGATCCTTAATGTGAATGAACTGTGTGCGGTCGGACAGGTATGAAGTGAACCAGGTAAGAGGAGTATGAGAGACGCCAATGGATGCCAGTCTATTAAGGAGGGTGCTGTGAGAAATGGTGTCAAATGCTGCAGTAAGATCGAGGAGAATAAGGATGGTGATGAGGCCAGAATCAGCTGCCATCAGAAGGTCATTTGTTATTTTCAGAAGAGCTGATTCTGTGCTGTGGAGTGGACGAAAGCCGGACTGGAAGTGTGTAAAGCGCTTTGGGTGCCTTGAAAACGCTATAGAACTATAATACATTATTATTAAATCATTAAGAAAAGAAAAAGAGAAATATCAACAGTAATAACAATAAAAGTTCTCTTAATAACAATGTCCAAATATATGTGCATTATCTGGTTCAGCTATGTCTGGAAATCCCCATCACCATGCACCTACACATGTGTAAAATACCATTTGACAACAAACATACATACAACTAGCTCAGCATACGTACATACAGCTATCCACAGAAACAAGCGGCAGACAGACAGATGTCCTGTTCTGTCCAGATAGGGACAGAGAAAAAAGGAGAGAAAGGGATTGAACTAAAAACTATTACATTTTTTTTTTTCAGTCATCCACTTCTTCTTTTGTGTCGGGTTCATGTTCACAATAACGTTGTAATTGTACTGTCCTGTAAAAGCTGGCCATATGTATGATTTGTCAATGGAAAACACAGCTTTTCTTCCTTTATCTTAATCAAGTTTCATAATGGGGAGCAGTTTCTTTTGTCTTTCCTGGATTTCACGGGGAAAGTGATCATAAATCCTGAATGTTTTTTCCTTTGAGTACTTTACCTTTGCTCTTCACCATTTATATTTGATATTTTTCAAATCTGGCAATGATACACTTAGTTTTTCCCAGAGTTCTGTTGTTTACTTGATATTTAAGAGACAAGCTAGTGTAGAAGAGCACCATAATCTCTCGGTGATAGTGGTCTATTTTTTTTTAAAACAATAACCTAAAACAGAGTTTATATCTTGAATGTAGCATATAATTTTTTTTTTCTCTTAAGCGTGGCATAGGTGGGAAGATTGTGAATTTCATGTGTTGGCAGCTTTGGCCTGGGAAGTTCCCTGGGCTTTAATGGAGCCAGAATTCCAGGAGCTTCTTGTAATATCAGGATAAGACTGTGTCATCCCTGTCACTCACCTGGATTTATCAGCAGGAAATCTGGAAATGAGATGGCATTCCTGCCCCTTTCGGGAACTCAGACAGGCTGAAAGCAGACAAAGAAGGCCACAGTCACAGATGAAATGTGATTTGACACTGTGCAGACACAGTCTCACACGCTGTCAAAATATATAATCTTTCAAGTTAGGTTTTGTATGTCTTTAAAAAAGTCTGCGCACGCACACACACACACAGACACACATACACACACACACATTGAAAGTTTTGTAAATCTTTAATAGATCCTAGTAATTAAAAACGTAATTTGCAGAATTCAAAGTCCTAAACTATTCTGCCCAGTCCTGCAGACCCCTTGGGGTTAACTAGTGAACTATATACAACCCCCTACTATTGATGCTGACATGTTCACTGACCTAGTCTATCAACACACACATATAATTTGTCCTCGCTTCCATGCTAACGGGTGGTGATATCATCTGTGTTGTCTGAAACACTGATCTGTCCTCAGTATGCATCATAGTTGCCCTCTGGTTCTTGATTTACTTATCAAAGCAAAAGACCCTCAGTAGTCTTAATTAACCCTCAGATGAGCTTCTTCCTAGCCCCCTTTCATTCATGTTGTATAAAAGCAACACAACCACAAATCACTGACATAACTGTGCATATAAAATAAATAAATAAAGAGGGAAAACAATCTTAGACAAGAGGCTGCATTCATAGAAATGTGTGTTTATGAATGAGCTCCTTTATTAAGGACCTGTGGAAATGTTAAACAATATGTTGCCATAAACTGAAAAACTGTAGTTATTCACTTTCATTGTCACTTAAGAGCTACAACTTTCAAGTCTTGACTTGAACCTATCTCTTCAAGCTGATCTGAAACAATCTGAAGTGCTTCATTCTGGACCATAAAGGGTGAAAGCCACCATTGACACCATTACTGAAAACACACAAACCCAAAGAATAATGTTTATGAAAACTTAAGTATTTCTGGAATAATATTTTATGGGCACAAGAAGCCAAATCTGAGGTCTTTCAGAAACTTATTTGTGTGACTGTATAGCAGAGGGGGACCTCAATGCTAGACACGAAACAAATGCAAGTTTGAAAGCCAAAAAATGTATTCCCAGAAAGACATGGAACACATGTAAAATTTGCATCTGGCCATGGAGATGGGCAATGAACAACAAGCAAAAACTCAATGCCAACAAAGTTAACACACAAGAACTAAACTGGATAAACGAAAGGGTGGAAAGGTTTACTTTATAATTTGCAACTATAAAAGCACAGGTGCTGAAATGTACATGAACTATAACAAAAACGTAGGTTCCAAAACAGCTTATACACTGGAGTTCTGATGCAAAAAATCACTGTGCAATAAAAAAGTAATTGCTTAACCCCTGCAGTAAACAAGCTATCTTTTTGCAAACAGATACAAAACCAAAGGATATGCTCTAAATACTGATGAGTGATGAGCAGATAGAACACAAGTGTAGCGTAAGTAACAGCAACAGATTTGTGCAGGAAAACAAATGCATGAAACGAGTGGACAAGGACAATCAATTCCAAAATGAAACAGGAAGTGACAGATGAAAATCCTAAGTAAAGACAGTGTAGTGAAAATGATGAAACTCCCTGAGGAAGAAGAGCATCCTAAAACATAATGGAGATTCTATCATGCTGTGAGACAGCTTTGTTATATCTTAAGAGATGACGTCAAGGATGAAGGGAAAGAACAAAGGGCAGAGGAACGAGGAGGAAGTAAAATAATTTTTTCCTTTGATTGTCATGGGGACTTCATGACAAACAGAATGGGGGATTTTTGTGATTTATGTATACTTCATATACCTACGGACAAACAACACCTGGAGGGCAAAAACAGGCTTTTTGCATTCTGTTCCATATCCAGTCAGCTCGTATCATGATGTCCTATAAAGAGGTGAATCAGAAGAAGCTGAAGAAAAGAGAAGATACTGACAAAAGTTGGTCCGATCTGCTTAAGAGTCCATCTAAAACAACTCTAGCTGAAATTTTGACGGCTAAACCAGCTGACCTTGCCGACTGAGAAAATCAAATGCTGTGAAGCATGGGCGACAGAACTAGCATAGGCCGTCTACATGTGGATTGTATTAACTACGGCATTCCGCTGTAGAGTTAATGCATTTATTAAATAAGTATGTCAGTGATGTTTCCACTGAAATGCAGTAAACATGGTGGTCTCCGGTGCATACGTTGACAATTTCACAGATCACAGTTCATAGACTCATGACGCCTCCTACTCGGGCTAGTCTGTTAACTTCCTCTTCATTGCCACGGACCGGCAATAAGCCACGTCTTTGTTATCATCAGATGGACAACCAGAGATAAAGTGAGCACTGCAGACTCAGGGCCAGGGTATTGTCCTCCAATTTACACAGCCAATCTCATGAAAGCAGACTATTCGCTGGTGTTTCTTCAACGGTAACTGGTGAAAACTTGTTCCCTGATCGCACACCTTCTTACTTCGACAATTTGAACAGTCAAATACACAACAACTGTCCAGCATTGCTCTAATTCCCCCAGAAAAGAGGAACACTTAAACTAGTTCTCCTAACATCTGAGCTTTTTGAATTTCGAAAGCAGTTTTGTGAACGTGCGACTGACATATGCTTAAATTAAGAAAATGGTTCATAGACAGGCTTCATCTTAGGACATTTCACGCATTCAGCTGTTTGCCAGTTATTGTTTTTATATTACTATATTTTTATAGGAACAACAGCATTTCCCTTTGGAGATCAATTAAGTTTTATTTAGTTCAGTTCTATGCAATTCAATATAAAGTTGTGTACTTATGGAGTGAATTCTATCCAGAACTGGTTTTCAATTGGTTGTCTAAAGATACCTATCTTATGAAGACAAAAAGATAAATAAATAAAAGGAAAAAGAAAAGAACATACTCCAATTTAATGGACATTTTTGTGTATAAAATACCTTAGACAAATAATAGATTGTTGAAATCAATTTAGCAATTTTTTCCACCAGCAGGTTGTTGACCAGCTGTTTCGTAGCAGATCCAGTGCATCATGCACCACTATTTTCCTGTATTATATGAATAGATATCACAATACAAACAAATGCTAGATTATTATTACTGCTAATGAAAATAATTTCTCAAAATGAAATGTCAGAATTTCACAATTTAAATCCTCATAAACTTTAGGGTCTGATACTTTTCTATATTATATAGATCTTAAATATTTTCTGTGCTAACTTATGTGTAATGTCAGTTATATATATATATCAATTAGTGCGCTACTGCAAGGGTTTAAATGAAAAGGATTATTTTGTACTCTGAATCACATCCAGCACTATCAGCCTGTCACAAAACTTAAAAGAGAATTTCATATTTTATGTCTGTCAATCAGCTCATCCTAATTATCTTTTTCCTCATAAGAATTTGATAAATACTGTCCCCTTACAGATAACATATTGGAATCTAATTTACTTGCTTAAGCTGAGAAATTTAGCTGACAAATGCTGTTATAAACAAACATAGGAAACATGAAAGCATATGCACTGAGCTGCCTCTGCAGAATACACACCTGTGATGTTTCACATAGTCACTCAGGCATGAAAATACAAATGCAAACACGCTGACAAACAGCCAGCTCTCCACACCAGCTCATTATGGTAACAATTACTGGGGTAATCAATTGGGTAAATTATAGACCAATAACTGGGGCCTTATTGTCAGAGGGGGAACACAGTGGCCTTCATCTCTTCTGTCAAATGCATCAGAATGCATAATTTTAGGCTTGACCCCTTGCACCCACTAAGCTCCTCCTCTCTCTTCCCCACCCCTAATACCTTCCTGTTTCCATTAAAAGGCTGTGGAGGTCACGCTGTGTAAAGGTCAGGGTGTAAGGGTCATGCTGTCACTCGGGCAGGGGCCAAAAATAGGTGCCGTGTGATTTTAACCATGGAAGGGCTGGGAGCTATGGTCCAACAGCAAGGTGAGTTATGTCTCCACATCATTAACCTTCTTTACAAATTAAGAAGTGTGAGCTCTGAAGCTCCCACGTGTATTTCTAAGAGTATGTGCTGCTGTGTATTGGCTAAAAAGTTGTGTAGATGCTGCTTGACCCAAATACCATCTTCATTGTTTGAAACACAAAAGCAAACTAACTGGAAGAAAACAGTTCTTTAAACAAACCCACAGGAATCCAGTGATAATAGCTTGGAGGAGAGCTGGCCAGGTTGTTAAAACGCTGATAAAAATCCTTGAGGTTGGCTACAGCCGGGCTCCGACTCTTTATGCAGGGCTCTCTGACGGATGTTTGCTGGCACAGACGCAGGCAGCAGCCATGGTACTAACTCTGCAATGTAAATCAAAGCCACTCTGATAGCAATGCAGCATTCATCAATCACATCTGGGCTACCACAGTCTGGAGGAGCTGAATGGGCCTGCATCGTGGGTTGCATTTCCAAACAGTGTCTCACCTGTGCTGCTGTGGTAACCTGGATGTTTTGGCTTACAAGAACTCTCTCCTTTTCACTCTTTCATGTTTCTCTGTTAACACACTTGCTTTGAGAGATGCCTCTTTCTGAGGAGGAGCAACACAAGAGCACTTCTTAAGGTTCTTGTCAATAGGACAAGGTGTTGTACCTCATTAACTGACACACAAGTGATAAATGGTGCACTATTTTTTAAGTGTGTGCAGGTACCAACAACTACTTGGAAGAGGACATGGGTTACCTCACAAGTATTGTTATGCATTCTTAGGAAATGTGCATATTTTGAGATTTGAGATTTTAGATTGCTTTAGTGGTTCTCCTTAATATCGAGGAAAGTTAGTGCAAAATAAAATAAAAAATAAAACACCTTGCTACGGAAGGTAATTAACACACAAGGGAAATTGACTTAACTATAAAGTTTACAAAAGAAATAAAATGTCTTATTTAAAATCTGTAGATATCTCATGCATCCTAATTTAACATCTATCATCACAAAGAATAATCTCATACTTTTGATTATAATTTCTTTTTTATAAGTTTTACACCCACAATAGTTACACACAGAGACATTTGATGTTGATTCTTAGCTTGGGGTAGTCAAAAATTAAATGACCTCTTAGATAATATTTGTTTTTCCTCATTCTCAACAACTTCAAACATGGTAATTGTTTGTTCTTAGCTTTGCACAGTACATGATTTGAATTCATTTATAATTCACCAGTTTACTAAATCTGAGTATTTGTAGTAGAATTAATAATGAATTAGTTGGTTCACATTTATTAGTAAACATTCTTATAGTTTTCTAATAAAAAGACCTCAAACACAGTTTATCATATATGATGCGATTTTAGATTGATGTGATATAAACAATTATTTCTGACATAAAAAGTCTTTAGATTTATACAGCAATGCAATGAATTTAGACATTTTATTTTTTACATAGTTTGTGACTTTTGTAGTAACAGTTAAGTTTATTTTTTACAATAACTCCTAAGAATATTGTTTCACAAACATTTTTTCTAGATTTGAGATTGGTTTAGTGGTTCCGGACAATTATTACACCTCCTCTTTCTTTGTACTTGAAGGATCAGCAGCTGGCATTGTCAGAAGAATGGCCCAGACCACTCACCATTAGTAAATGAGGATTTAGATATTCATTTCATTCCAAAGAAATGTGCACTAGCTTCAGATGCTCATTTGTCACCTCAAGGTAGGAGGCTAAAACATGTTTGACATTTCTTTCAAATGGAAGAAAAATGACCATAAATCACACCTGTGTGAAGTTGTCTTCCTCTTTCAGAGGATGTAAAGTTTCAGAGCTGCCCCTATCTGCTGCCATAAAGATTCCCGCCTTCTGACCCGGAAAGGCAGGCCTGTAATAAGAACCATCAAGTCATGTGATTGATCGCTCGGCTCCACTGAGAGGAGAGAATGCAACAGGCTGGATGGGCCAGTGCTTGCCATCGTCGCGGATGGTATGTGGGCGTGTGTGAGAAAAAAGTGAAGATGAGATGGCGGGAGTGAATGAGGGAGACAGACTTGTTTAATAAAGATGGGAGGATGGGTAGATTAAGGAGGGGGTACTTTTTTTCAAGAGCAAGATGACAGATGGAAAAAGCAGCTTAGAGAAGGACAGAAAAAAAAAGGAAAAAAGAAACTGAAGTCTCTGACATCTAGAAGAAGAGAGGGTCAGATGAGGGGGGAAATGAGAGGGATCAACCACAGAGACCCCATTAACCTAAAGCCAGGTGTAAATCACACAGAGGGCGCCCAGTCTGGGCCTCTTTTTCTGCAACAAGACCACATTTTGTTCCTCTGGCCAACTGATAACTGTGTTGTTACTCAACAGCTTTGTCTCAAGGGTTGTTAATGTGAGAAAGGTGACATTAACATGATGGATGCTTTGCAAGCACAATAACCTGGGATGAGAAGGGAGTGGTGGAGTTGAGCAATTGTTCATCTTCCATTTTGCATACCTGATGTCATATTTAAGTTTATACTCCTCCATTTGTTCAGAGATCAAAGACAAGTGGCTGCACATGTAGATGTGAATGGGTGTGAGGACATGCATACAAGTACATGAGTGTACTTGTATTTGTTGCAGGAGTTGTGTTTGAACAAGACTTTTTTTTTTTTTTTCTTTTGAATGAAAAAGTGCAACTTTCCTAAACTGTTGAGAATATACCGGTGTCATAATCCCTTCTAATCCGATTAGTTTCTTGTATAAACTCTGTGCTGTGGGTGTTGAAGGATGAGGAGATGTATTACAAACTCTCTCCGGGACCTCCTTGCACCTGGAGTTTCTAACTTCCAGGTGTCACACTCTACTGAGATCTGATAAGCATTGTGGGTCTCCGGGATCGGGGTCTAACAGATACAAAGAGAGAAAGAGTGAACACATGATAGAGACTGAGAAAGCAGTGATAACTGGTGTGCATGTATTTCCAGGCAGTGTGTGAATATTTAGGGTTTGTACTTGGATGAGGTGGATGACAGGATGATGATGGGGGCGGATCAGAGCCCAAAGCTGTTTTCTTGATGGTGGGAAGACCTGATTGATTAACAGGTGGAAGGCTGCGAGGGAAACCTGTGTTGAACCTTCTATACCATTCCCACACCTTGCCTCAAACTGTACGAGTGACTATGGAAGCATCCTGAATATTTATGTATCTAATTATATTAATTTTTAAAAGATAATTTAAAAAAAAAGCTGTATAGAAAAATCTTGAATCCACTATATAGAAGTCAAACATTGATTCACACCTTAAATCTACAGCTCACGTCATCTGCTTTACCCTGAGGATACACTTGCATCACAGAGGTACATTGTAAAATGTTTACACATAAGTAAAAAGCCAAAGGAACAATAGAGTGTTTGTGAACAAGTTGCGGAGCAGCAGGGGTGAGAGGCGAAGAGGAGAAAGAGTGGTTCGAGCAGAAGTTGTTGTGCAAGTTGAGATGGAATGCAAAGTGTTTGAAAAGACATTAGATAAAGCTGGCAGAACATTCTCTGTGTTTGGCTGTGAAGAGTTCCTGCAAACGCCAAGCCTCGTTCCTCCGGCAGGGCCCAGTAGTACAACCGAACAGAATGCGCCGTAACACACAGGCACTGTGTGCACATACACATGCGCACACATTGCCCAAGGGGCTGTTAAAAGACAGCATAGCAATATAAAGGCTGGGGAATTGAGTCGCTATGTGAAATTTGTTTCATTAGTTTGCAAGTGACGGATTATATAAATCAGTTGCACAAGGCTTGTGGCAACTCAGTTTTTGCTAATTTATTGCATCTTAGCAATCTGTCAGATACGATGATGTCATGGTAGTTAATGTTAAATAAACAAATCTCTCAAAGTGAAAAAATGGAATATTGATGAGCACACAAAAGCTGTTTAATCTCTGATTGTTTAGCTCTGACTCTTTTAATTTGCAGCATGGACATTTTTCAAGGTAAATTAACAGAACAGTGTTGCTGGCCTGATCTATTATATCCGCTTTCTCATCTTCTCTTCCAACTTCTGCTGCTCCCTCAGGGACCTTTCTTATGACATTGTAACGTACTTAAGTGTAAACCTTTGGGACATTATGTTGCATTACCGGTAGTACCTCCACCACACTAATCGGAAAGAGTGAATGTCCTGAATAATTATATAATGACTGTGTTATTAAATATTTATCCACTAACAAAGTCTGCATTTAAATTTCTTGTGCATTGAAAAATGTTGTATAAGGGGAATGCAGGAAAAAGGCAAATGAATTTGCACACTTTTCTAGTGAAGGGCTAGTGATGCATGATAAATTTACCAACTACACATGGAGACCACAGAATGTCCCGACACAGCGCTTTTCATTTTCCATGCATTGCAAAGAGAGAAAGCACAGAAGCTGACAAGGGCAAACACAAACACACATGCACAGTAGCACTTAGGCCCTGGAAATCTGCTGACATGTCTGCATTGAACAGGCGGCACTCAGTCTGTGGTGCTGCTGAGAGTTTCAGCTGTGACAATGATGGCAATGACACTCCTCAGAGGACAGGACAGGGGACAGGACTGGGCCTGCGAGCAGTGTTTTATGCATATCTATAGAAAGATAGATGTGCAGTGTGCATAGGAAGGCATATTTAACCACAGAGGTGTCTTCTGAAAGGACTGTATCGTCAATATTTGAACACACAACATCAGACACACTGTCAGAATTTTCAGCTCCATATATTCAACTCTTCTAGCATTTTGCATATCCTAAAGTTTTCCTATACAAGATGTAGACTTTACAATGTGTTTTTTTTCTTTTTTCTTGTTTTTATTTTTACTGACACACCTTCAGTGATTCAAGACATGGCATTCAGACATATGCCCTTTTGTTGGAGAGCTGTTTTGTTAAGGAGAAAGTGGGTCAGTCAGAAACACCCACGGGAAGCTGAGGATGGATGGAGAGGTACAAACATGCCTGATTGATTTGTTGAGTTGGAAACTCGGAAGGATGCTGCTGTCTTCTCATGCAAGAGGACAATCTTAAAGTAACACACTAAGCCACTATCTGAATGTGTCTGTTTTATTACATAGAAATGTACAATTATAAGAAAAATCAAACAATCACATATTCACTGTTTCTTACATGGAGAGAATTATTAGAAAGATTTTTTAAAACTGATTCAGTAGTTGGTTATTTTTTAATTAAGCTTCTCTATAAATAATCAGAAATGTCCATTTAAATATAAATCCCATGCTTAAACACAAAGAGACTTAATCTAAGTCATTTTGTTGTAAGATGCTGCCAATAGATTTTAAGAAAGTTTCTCTTTTCAAATACAGAAGATGCCCAAGAACCAACCAACACCTTTTTTTCTTTTTACTGTTTAAAGCAAGAGATAAGACAAGAGTCAACATCTGACTGGCTTTTACTTGCTGGATGGAGCTCAGAGACGAGACAGGATGCAAGACGGATGCCAAATTAGCCTTCGTTAGGGAGACCTAAGTGAAAAAATCTGTCAAAGTTCAGTAGTGTCACTTTAAGGTTTCTAGAAATAGTTTTACTTTAACTGTCATTGGTGCTTCAAACTTAATGTTGCAGTTTGAATCAATGACTTTTATGTTAATTTGAACACATGTTCCTATACTTTCATGTTCTACCAAATGTATTTCAAACATGTATAATATATCAAAACTTCATTTCAACCATAGATAAATAAAAAAAATTCATCATCAGACCAACGCACTGATGCAGCTTTTTGTGTAGCTGCTGTTCTGCCACATGCTGACCCGACATCACTGTGGACAGTCCAGCAGACTGGATCTGTTTTTTTTTTTGTTTTTTTTTCTACATCTGACTCATCTTATATGTTCTCACGCCTCAATACCAATTCTTTTAACTTAACAGTTTTTACTATTATGCACTATGGCCAAATTTATTCAGTTATTACCCAAAGTTGTGTTTTGGCTTTGTTTCTTTAGTCTTGGTCCATGCTTGACTTTCTCCTGAGTTGATATGACAAAAAGTAGTACTGCAAAGAAAACCAAAAAGGAAGTGATGCTGAGAGGTGCAGAAAAGAGCGTGGAATGAAATAGTAATGAGAGGAGATGGATAGGGGAAGGCCACTGCTGAGTATCATAGTCTTTACTCTCCTCCTCAACCCCTGCTGTGATAATGTCCCGCCTTGTCTGGTCTCATCCTCCCCCTTCCTCCCATCTCCATCCTCCTGTTCCCTGAGTTTTTCTCTGGTTTAACTTTTTCTGTTTCTGCCATCGACAGCAGGGGAGGAGCAGCCAGGAGGGTGAGAGACACTGAGACAAGTGTGTGAGAGAAGAAACACTTTCCTCCACTCAGTTGTATAAAGCCATCAGTGTCCCTGTTAAGCCCTGCCATTCCCTCTGCTGCCTGTCCTCCTCGCCCTCTGTCTAGTTTCAAAGTGTTTATTCAGCCTGGCATTGTTTCCTCTCTCCTCATTTTCAGAGAGAGACTCGGAGAGGAGAGTGTGATTTGCTGCATTCACATAAGGACAGTGGGAGTGACTGAAAATGAAAAGACATTTCAGGGGTGGGGAAAAGGTGGGGGAGGCACCTCCTGCTTCATACAAACCAGTGGGAGAGCATGAAGGCTTCCGTGCCAGTGAGAGGTGGTGCAGAAATGGTAAGGGGGCCTCTTTGCACCATGCCCCTGCTGATTGAGATATACCCCACACAGAAGAACCCCACATCAGGATGGATCTGCTGCAAAAACAGTCCCTTTAGCATCCAAAGCGCACCAGTAAGAGTCAGAAGACTGCTGAGAAGAAAAGCATTGGGGCGGGGGGGGACTTCATGTCCTGCTGGATGGAGTCTACAGGATCCTGCGGGTGGGGCAATGGGCAGAGTCGTGATGGGGGCAGGCACAGGGTTGGGACAGGGTACATCTTGGTGCCAGGGTTGCCTGGGTTACAGGCAGAAAGAACAGGCGTGATGTTCTCTTACTGTCATAAAAAAAAAAAAAAATGTAATGTGTGTTGTTTTGTGTGTAATGCTGTCTGGTGTGTCGCTGCACCTCTGTGGGGATGCTTCGATCCCTGCTGCTTTGGTGTCTTCACCACTGTCCTTTGATGGTAAACACACAAATATACACATAACTTAATACACACAGAGACTTGAGCAGATGAAGTGGAAAAGTTGTGCACAGATTTGGTCTTTGCATTGCTTTTCTTTGATGCTGTAGATCACACACACACACACAGATTACACAAGTTGAATTTACTGAGTAATATCTGGCAATTGATCCTGTGCTGTTGTTTTTATGATGGCCTAATCACAAAATCTTGAGAAATTATGGCCAAGCTGACATACTGATTTTATGTGCAGTGAGGTACTGTGTGTGAGTGATTATGAGAATCTGGTTTGCATTAGAGCTCTGTCGGGGGATATAAGGCGGTTACTGTACTATGAGCTACCGAGGTGTTCTGGTTTCCATTTGGATGAATCAGCACTGATGACTGAACCATACAGAGAGCCGGGAATCCGTCAGATAAGTGCTGCTCTTCGCTGATCAAACAAACCACTGCAGAAACTTCTGTCATGCCTTCTCTCACTCTGTTATCTTACTTTTATTCGTTTTTTTTTTTTTTTTATCTACCCCCCCGCAATTCCTTATCTTTTGCCCACCTCCCACAGCTTTTGGCTCATTTTACTTTCTGCCCTTTTCCCTACATTTACTTCCTCACTCCTATTCTATTGCCATCTGCCACTTGCAATCAGTGTAATTCAGATACCCCCAATTTTCAGTGTCACAGGCAGCGGGTCAGGGAGATTAAAAGGCAGAGTGGAGATGATGAGAGGAGAATTGATTCGTGATTCATCAGGAGCTAAAGAGAAAGAGGAAGCACTTTATTCCTTGTCTTTTAAGGCAGCAAGAACGATTCAAGTGGAACTTTAAAAGGAGTGTTCAGGCTCCCAGGTGGAAATATTATACCTGTGCACAGATCTAGAGTGACACAAGGAGAGATGAGTGGGATCAAAAGCGGTCTGGAGGTAGAGGACTGCAGACAATCACCCTAAAATAGATAATTGGCCAGTATGGGGTTTGAAATGGAGCTGTCACAGGGCTCTCTTTTCACAGCACAATGGCATTTGTGTGTATGTGTGTGTGAACATGCTACAAGTATAGGGTTTGTGTAGGGATCTCTACATGCCTGTGGGGCATGTTTAGTTGACACAGAGATGGGAAAATGGGTGAAAAGGATAGACAGAAAAGCAGCTGTTTGCATCATCAAAACTTGGTGCTGCAATTTATTTAAATGAGGACCTAAAAAAAAGCTGCAGCTAATTATTGTTTGCTGGATAAATATGATTTTCAGTTAATCTTTTATGTTGTACAAAATTTAAAAAATGTAAGTCTCCTGGCTTCTTCAGGAGATGGGACAAAGTTGAAGGATTCAGAACTAGCTTACTAAGCAATCTGAGATCCCATTCCTATCATCTCCTGACTTTGCCTCTGGGTGAAATGGCTAATACTTTTTGGGTTATGTGGTGGACTGGATGATTACACACTCCCACAGAAACAAGAAAAAAAAAAAAAAAAGAATACACATTTTTACACTTCATATCACATTTTACACCATCAGGAACCTCAGTAGATGTGAAAGATCCATTTGCAGCCACAACAGCTTGGCACCTCCTCCTCAGACTGACCACCAGCCTGGCCACATTGTTGTGAGATGCCATCCCATTCCTCAACTAGCAGTTGTGAAGGTCAACCGATGTGGGTGTGGGTGTTGGTGTGCGTGTGGTTGTGGTTGTGTAGGTCACTCAAACACGTGCAACACACCCGAACTGATCCCACAAATATTCAATTAGGTTGATGTCTGGTGTTTCACTAGGCTGTTCCATTCTCCTCTACAAGAATATGGAGATGCCTTGTGACCATCTTGGCTCTGCGGGAGTGAGTGTTGTCAAATTGGAGGATGGAGTTAAATTCAGGTTCTGGAAATATGGGATTAGCACTGACTCCAAAATCATATATGGATATTTCTGTCTATCTGTTTGATGTTGAACCAGTGCCAGTCATACATTTGTGTGTGGTACACACCTGGCAGCAATTCAATAAAAAAAAAAAAAAAAGAGTGAATACCAACAGGGCAATATTGTGGGGGATTTTGGCACATTTTTTTGTAGGACATTACCACTACATTTAGTTGTGTTGTTCATTCCACAAAAGGACAGTCCTTACAAGTTATACTGGTTTGTAAAGGGCACTTATCAGGCTTTCCAGCGATGTGTGATACATTAGTTGGTATTATAAAACTGAAATTTGTTTACTTTTTGTGCTTCATTTATTTGTATCAGTGTTATACCATAGTAGATAGTTGAAGAATGAACACATGCTTAAATTTACACCAGCTGGTTACCTGCTTCAATTAAGTTAGTATAAAAAGTTAAATTAGCCACAACAGTTTAATTCAACTTAAGGCGATTTCTTCAGATATTTTATGTTCATTAAATAAAGTAATGAAGGACATGAGAATGAGAAAATAGAAATTTAACATTATAGTTTAAATGTTGACACATTCTTATATGAGATAGTTCATATCAGTCTTAAAATAACTAATCATCAGTCTGAGTCAGTTTAAGAAAGTCAGGGTTGCAGAGAAGATCAATGAGGCAAGGAAGGACTGAAGTGAAGGAAAGGAGAGGAGATTGACGGTTCTAATCTCTCCTCGGTGGCCTGGCTTTCCTTCAACACAACAGGTCCCATAATTACCCCCTCTCTTCTGGCAGCTCACACTCGCAGCTCTAGCAGCAGGGAACGGGCTAATACTCTTCATCCTCATCACACACACACACACACTCACACGCATGCATACACCGGTCTTGGATCTGTCTTGAGATGGTGACACGCAGCAAGGGGACAGACAGTGCAGCTGACAGCATGATCCGTGTGACACTTGTCCAAAATCTGCACACAAAATCATTTTGCTGGCAGAAGGCGTAATCTAGTGGCCGTGTCCGCCTGTCTGTCAATCAGGAGAGCAGAAGAAAGGTAACTGTTGCCCAGTTTGTGTAATATTACATGAACAATTCTGTTTACTGTATCTGTGTGCACTTTTGTATGGTTTATAATGAGCTGCTGTAGCAGTAATATAACAGACTGTGCAAACAGTCCTTTTGGGCTGTAAGAGTCCTTTATTAGACAGTTGCTTGACAAAAAAGGGGGCGGAGCTAAATCAGCCTCTTGTGCCAACATTGTAAGCATTTTGGATTTCTATCAAGCATGTAATACCATTACCAAATATTTCTGATGTTTAATGATGATCCCAAACATAAAGTCAAACACCTAGAGAACAGTCTTTAGAGAACAGATAGTATGATCTCCACCAAGACTCTCAGTTTACTTTTTCGTGTATGGAATATGCAACAATTAAACTTTTCATTTGGCCTTCTACATCTGTGTAATTACTTGTCTTTTGTGATTTTTCTATTCTTTTTAATCGTGGAACACAATCTGAAGGGTTTTTTTTTTCATTTACAATTCAAACTTGCATATCTACTTTTGCTTTTTTGCTTATGTCTTGGTAAGTCTTTCCACATTTTGAACATTTCTTCACAGTGTGATAACACCTTGAAAGACTTTTTAGAGTCAATCAAAATTATATTTATTAATCATGTGACTGGATATTTTGGGGGAAAATAAATTGTTGCGAAATGGCCATGCTACTGTGTTTTTAAAAATTATTTCTAGAACATGTCATGTAGAATTTACTAAACTTTACACTAACATTCTGAAGATCTGAACCTCATTATCATCATCATCTGCTTTCCAGTTATCTGGTTATCTTTTTCTCTGTTTTTCTCAGAGGTTTCCATTAATTAAGAGAACAGGTTTTTAGACCTAAATCTGGGCAAAAATCCTGCTATAACTCTTCTTAGAGAATGGGAAGTGTGAGAAAAACACCCAGTCCAGTACAAGCTGTGACTTGTTGTGAGATAATCCTACAGATATTTGTTTTTTTATGTTAATGTTCTCCTGTATGATAGTTGAAAGTGTCATACTAAAGGAAAAGGATAAGAAAAAGAAAACAAACCAGCTAATTTGCATGTATTTAAATTATTTTGTGAATCCTAGACTCAAGAAATTATGTAGCATGTCTTAAAGTAAGTCTGACATCAGTCTTAACTGACAAAATAATACAAGGATATTGTGAGAAATTAAACAGCCAATCATTATGATTCTTTGACTAACAGTGTCTTGTCGTAGAGAGATACATCACTGACTGGTAACACAGAGCCACACCTTACGAGCCAGTGCAGAAGTTTTCATGTTTAATGAGCCAACCATAAAGGATTGCTCACAATATTAATAATAGATTAGCAGTGTCTGGGTTTTGACAGCGGCTGCAAAGCTTCTGAATATGATGTGATGTCATGTGTTTAAATCAATAAAAAATACTAAGCAGCTCTGACCTGACACATATTTCAACCTCAGGAATGCAAATTCCTTCATTTCCTTTATATTTTATACAACAGTTCTCTAGACTACTGATCTCTCATTTCTTTCTATAGTTCTCCACCATGCCAACCAACCATGCATTCACATATTGATAGTGATGCTACATGTTATACACTTCCCAGTGAGCTGTTCACAATTAACCTGTCAACAACTAACCTCAAATGCTTAAAACATCAAAAAGCACACTGTAAATAATCAGCTCTTTACATGCCTAATTCTGATTGAAGTACAGATGTCTTTAACTTAGATGAAGGTGTTGATTTCAGGTACAGTATTTCTAAAGCTGTGGAAGAAATAAATTGCTGCTTTTTTAACTTTGTTATGTAACATCATATTTGCATATCAAGGCAAACAGCCAACTCCTCTTCTTCAGGAGTAAAGTGAAATGAGAAATCTATCTCTCAAATGAAGACTGGGGAAAGGTTAGGGGTTAAGTTGAATGTGGGTGTGAATGTGTGTCTGTGGGAGGGGAGTTGAGGGGGTGATAGAATTAATAGTTAAAGTAAAAAAAAAAAAAAAAAATAGAACAGTTTTACTTCATCCTGATATTTATGGCTCTTTGACTTAAACATAGAAATATCTGTCAAAATGTTTGTGATGTTATCACCTTCCATGCTTTGGCATTTTTCATGTCCAACATGACAACGGGTGAAATTCTTCATGATCCATCTGAACTTTCTTATCATCGTCACCATCATCCTGTAACTCAGTTACTTCTGGATAAGATAGCCATCCTTAGTTACGCAGCCTGCCCTCACCTCCCTTGTCCCACCCACCTCAACCAACCATGACCCCCCCCTGTGGGGGTCATACAATGACTGTCATGCATATCACTATTGCTGGGGGCCCTCCTTCCCCTTTGGGGGTCCGCTCATTGACCTCCTGACAAAAGGATGAAAGTGTCCCGTTCAGAGGAGGGGGCTGGCCGGGCTGAGGTTGGGGTGAAGAGCCCTACGTCCTCGTCCGGATCGGGATAAGACTCAGCAGGGTTTTCTTCACGCTAATAGGCACGACCCCTGAACCCCACACAAAGAGCATCACTTCAGGAGCCATGGGCACTCAGTGTGGGAGAGCAAGAGGGAACCAATCGGAGCAGGCTGGGGGCTGTAGGTGCTTTAGAGAGAGTCGAACCAATGACTTTACTGAGGACAGAAACAACAGAGGAAGAGGGAGGAAAAAAGATCAGGAGAGAAAGAAAGGAGATAAGGGGAAGATTTTGTTTTTGTTTAGAGGAAAAGGCTTGTTACAAAAGTTCAAAGGCTTCTCTTTTAGTACAAGAGCCTTCTTTTTCTGCTTTTATTCACTTATTCTTCCTCTCTGTTAATGGGTAGAGGTAGAAGCTGTTGTACCCTCAGCTGTTGTACTGCTTAATTACTTTTTGCTGGTTTGGATTTTAAGTATTCATTATGGAGCTGCTACTGTATCCCCAAGTGTTTGCATATATATATATATATATATATATATGCATGCATTTGCGAACACACAAGTATACACTTACAAACAGTGTAGGCATGTAGATGTTTGGTGCATAAATTGTCAATGCTAAAAATACAATTTTTAAAACTTTAGAGCATTAATATTTTAAGCTTAGTTTGCTTTGCATAGATTAAAACTAGTCTTGAATTAAACTCTTTTCCAATGGTGATATAATAGAATTGTCTTTTCCTCCTGGATAAGGCTTAATCCATGCTTGGGTCCCTGACTGACAGTATTGACATACTTAGGAAATAGAAAATTATCTGAGTTTCTTTATCTCATCTGTTTATTGGATTATGTGTTACAGCTTGTAAGGGAAAACTAAAATGAATGTATAAACGCACAAAGGGTTTTATAAGTTGGAGCATTATTATAGGCTGAGCCAAGTTTGATCAAAATGATTAAAGTTATCAATACAAGTAAACATTTTTTTTAATTGTTTGCTTAGTAGAGCAGCAATTAATGCTATAGCTCATAACTAATTATCTATGCTCCATTATTTTTGTGTAGTTAAAACAGACACTCAAAACCACCAATATTAACCATTTAGAGCACTGATAAAACGTTGTATGTTCACGTCGACAAATATGACTTTAATTATACTGAATATGTGACCTCCAGGAGTTTTGAGAGCAGTTATATGTGAATGATGTGTAAAAAGGGTGATAGTGGTGACGTATAAAGAATGTATTAGTTCCAATCATAGGGCTGGGCAATGTGGTTTAAAAATGAAAATCTTAGATTTTTTTCCCACCAAATTTGATTTCTGATTTAAATTATTTTCCCTTTTCCTTCTTAAAAATTAAATGTAATTAAAACAACATTAAGCTTCGTGTTTTTCATGTTAATGTGCACAAGACGCGCTACAGAACTTATCGCCACCCATCCTCAGCTAATTCAGCATCCATCTTGCATCCTACGTCTATGTGGTCGCTCTCCAGACAGTAAGACAGTCTTATCTTGACTCTTGTCTTATTTATTGCTCAATCCTTTTCTCTCTTTATTTTGCTCTCTTCCTCTGAAAATGTCTTCTTGCATTTTTTTGCTGAATTAGTCGCAATGAATGGGTGCTCATGTGACTGTGTATCTGTTAGTGCCTTCAGACACCATTCCCGTTCTTGCTCCTAGTCTCAGGACCTTGGTGCTCCCTGGCGAACTAGCCCAAGCTTACACCAGTTTAACGGGAACCAATGTGGTAGGACTTTACTCTCAGGACGTAAACATAAACAGCTTGGAAATTTGGTCATGAAAGTTGATGGTTAAATTTTCAGGCTTGACTATATATATATATAGGCTTGATTTGCTAAAGTAAACAATATACTGCATCATTTCTCCCACTCGGTGTCAGGTTTATTGAGGTGTTGAAATGTAGCCACCAATGGTAGCTTTCATATTGCCTACTAATTGCTGGATTACGCTCTAACTTCCCCATGACCATGAATTGGAATAAGTGGTATAGGAAATGGATGGATGGATGGATGGATGGATGGATGGATTTGATTGCAGGTAGATGTTCAGTTGTTCGAAGGAAACAGATCAGCTATCTGATGATGAACTCACAACAGAGTGCAGAGTTTGACATTTTATTTAATAACTTCAGATCAATGATGATAAGTACAAGATGGTAAATTACACAGTTGACTGGAAAATGATCTCAGGCACAAAATCCACACAAATCTGTGTGTAAGAACAGTTGATAAATGAGGACCCTTAACAGGTGTCATATGTTGGTCTAGCTACATAGCTCCAGTGGAATTGGATGTGGGAATCAGAGGGCCTCACTGGCTTCACTGTTTCACCTCTGTTGATCAGAAGAGTGGAGAAGGAGGTGGGGGTACTGTATCTGCTGAGAGCTGATGTACGTGTGTGTGTGTGTGTGTGTGTGTGTGTGTGTGTGTGTGTGTGTGTGTGTGTGTGTGAGAGAGAGAGAGAGAGAGAGAGAGAGAGAGAGAGAGAGAGAGAGAGAGAGAGAAAGAGAGAGAGAGAGGGAGAGAGAGAGGGAGAGAAAGGGGTCCACTTTTGGTTCTGGTATAATCCATTCACAAAACCTCTGTCTTTCTTCTCCCTCTCCTCCCACTTCCACCTTTAACCTTCAGGGAAACAGGTCCCAAACAAAGCAAACAACTTCTTAACATAAAAAAAATCACACACCAGCAGGTAAATATAGGCAAGGAGGGTAGAGGGTGGAGTGGAAAAGAAAAGGGCAGAAAAATGGAAAGTGAGGATTTGAATAGAAAACAGGCCTTTTAACCTAGCCAAACAGGTGGGCAAACAGGTTTTCTTTAGCTGAAATTGCTTTTGTTGACAGTGGCTTGGGGCATCAAATAACAGCAACTCTCATTAGGACCCTTTTGAGAAGAAAATTACATTTTCTGATGGGATGGAAAAATACCTCCACCTCTCTTTCTGTCTGAAGCCAAATGCAGATAGAAAGAAGGTGTCACACATGGAGTCACCAACAAATCCAGATAGCTCCAATAGAACAGCAGAAACTGACTCTCATATAAAACCGTATATCTCCATCCATCCCGCTTATTCCAATTAAGGGTTGTGGGGGTGCTGGAGCCTATCCCAGCAGCTACTAGATGAGAGGCAGGGTACACCCTGGGCAGGTTGCAAGTCCATTGCAGGGCCAACACAGAGACACAAATAACCACTCATACTCACTCCTAGGGAGAATTCAGAGTGACCAGTTAACCTGAGATGCATGTCTTTGGGCTGTAGAAGAAACCTGGATTTCACAGAGAGAACCCACACCTGCACAGGGAAAATATGCTAACTCCACACAGAAAGGCCTGGTTTTATTTCTAATTGGCTAAGTCATATTTGAGTTTATAGAAAATAAAAATCAGAAGACTTAATGGTATTTACTTTTCATTTAATTGCAGTTTTATTAACGGCATTTCATTAGATTTTCTCCAATATCAAGAAGAACCATTTTTTTCTTCAGGGACCTTTATATTCCAAAATTCCACATTTTATATGCCAGTACCTCTTGAGATACTGGACATCACACACACACACACACACTTTCTCTTTCTTAGAAAGACACACACCAACATGGCCTGGAAGAGTGTTATGTCAAGTACCTCCCATCATGCTTTGTTCCTGCGTAGTGAAGTGAGTGAAGCGAATGGCAATTCTTCATTCTCACCCTCCCCATCCAACCCTAACTTTCATCCTATCCTGCCTCCCTTCATTCTCACCCCATCCTCCCTCTCCCCACTGTGGAGCTGCACTAATCCGTATTGAGGAAACCCTCCTTCCACCACCACCACCAGTTTCCTCCCGTTTCTTCATCTCCACCTTTACAGTCTCTAGTCATTTTTTTTGTCAGTTTTCTCTCTTGTACACTCCCACTATTCATCCTTATTTTCTCCATTTCTTTCTTGTAAATTCAAACTCCAGACTGGGTTTTATCCTTTTCTCTCTCTGCATAAGAATCAGGGAGCGACTTGAGGCTTAGCTCTGACATCCTTCCCTGCCTTCCTCTCTCCCATCATCGCTATCCACTGTACCGATCCATCAGTCACCATTTCTTACATTCCATCTCTCCTCTCCAGCATCCTATCGCACACCAGAAACAAAGCAGGCTCCCTTTATCCTCCTTTCCAACCCACCCACCTACCTTTCAGCTTCCGACCGAGCCTGGCCGGTTAATCTTCCCGAGGCGTTCAGTGTCTAACCGACCCCCCTGATGCCAGCAGACAAAGAGAGGGCTTCCTAATTCTCCCTTTCTCCCCCCCCCCTGCCCCACCTACATTCTCCATCCACAGGGCCCCAGAACCAGCGGAAAGGCTTTGAAGAAAGGAACACCCCCTCCCAGTTTCTGCCTTCCATCCCTGTAGTACCCCCACATCCCTAAAAAAAAAAAAAGCTCCGTTAAGGCTGTCAGGGTGGCCCTTCCTTCTCTACTCCTTTGTGGGGTCCTGTGTACCCCGCTTTACATATCCTAGAACTTTAGTCTCTACCCCCTCCCACCTCCACATCCAGCTCATAAAAGACCGACCTGCTCAAGAATGTTGTCTTTAGTTCCTTCCTTTTCTTAGAGAGTGGGTGATTGGTGATGTGCCCGGTTTTGTTGCCCGTATCAATGGTGCCACTTCATGACAATTTGGCGGGCGAGACGGCCATTTTTAATCAGACGTTAATTTATTGCGCTGCACCCTTCCTGGCATAAGAAGAAGTAGGGTGTTGTGTAGCTTTTGTTCCATGTTTTGTTGGGGAGTGTGGCTAACATTAATAGCATGTAGTTGTAGTTCCTCTTTATTGAGGCATCCAGCAGCAATGAGCCTTGGCTGAATGAGATTTGCCTGTATTTAGCAAAAGAGCTAAACACATGAGCGAACATCCCCATCTACGTCGGGTTGTAGCTACAACTGTCATAGAACTCAGTATCTATTAGACAGCATTCATTACCTGAGTCTATTTCTGTTTTTGATGTGCATTTAAAAGATAAGACAATAAGGTGAAAGGAAATTGTACCAATGTATGAGAGTTTATTAAACTTGCATAAATGTATTCAAGAAGATTTGTTGCGTGTTAGAGAGAATAAAGTTAACTTTATGAATTGCATCTGATCTGGCAAAGATTACATTCTGTAACTCGCCAGCTTTTTCTAGTTTAAGTCAGAAATAATAAACTCACATGACCAGCATCTTCCTGGATATTATATGATATCCCAGATATTTCCAGGGTTTGCAATGCTTTTACACTTGCACTGCACAGGCAGTGTACATATGATCTGGCGTCATATGAGTCCATGTTTCTGCTGCTTTTAGGGAATACAGTTCTATGGGCCAAAAATGAGAAATACCAGACTGTTATCAGTTAAAAATGCAAAAGTCCTCATCTCTGATGATATTAAGATGCACCGAAATCCATGGCATGTGTAAATTCCATATACATGTATGTGAAGGTATATTTGATACAAGATGTGTATTGGAACTTTGTAAAGGCAAGTACCATCACAGGGACATCTTTTCCTGGGGGCTCCGTGGTTATTTCAGCAGTGCAACACAACACCTTGTTCTGCATAACTTACAACAGTGTGTGTGCCTGACTGGTGGACCTGCAGTCCAGATCTGTCTCGTACCGAAAATGCATGGCTTATCATTAAAAGGAATATCAGAGAATGAAAGCTATATGCTCTTGAGCAGCTAATCGTATCTGTGGCGAAGTTGGAAAGATTGATCTTGCAAAACTTTAGCAATCAAAAAGTGAAATAAAAAAAAGAGGTGATGTATCAGTGGTAAAAATGTGCCTCCATCCCAACATTTTTTTAAGTGTTCCCAGCATCAAATTTTATTTTTGTTCATGTTTTTCTAAACACAGTGGAGTCGGTCAGTGAAGGCAATGAAAATCATTACTTTTGAATTTGTGTCTGTTAAACTCGGAATTGGTGAGACTGTGTTAACAGGTGCCATGTAGGAGGGTTGTCTGCATGTGAGGCTGATGTGTCAAAGGTAAATGCTGCCCTCACGATATTAATCCACTACACTGCATCTATAGTAAACCAGCAACTTGAAATCTGAGCTTGAACCATGACCAAGCAATCACTGCCCACTGACTGTCTTTCTCTTTGTGCACGATCCTCTCATTGTTGGTCTTTAGGTCTTTTTATCTTCGGTGTATCGCTTTTATGTGATGCTAGTGGCAAGCTTTTCAAGTCCAGTCTTCTTCCACATTCCAAAACCCATTACTGGTCAAAGGAAAAGGTGGGGAGAAAGCAGCATTTCTGTGTCTGTGGGTGGATACCTGGGTGAATGGCATGTACACAGCTGGAAAAATGATCCTACTTCAAACAGCAGTATGAATCAGAGAGGTATCACTAACACCACCCACTCAAAAGCAATAAAACAAGTGCAAGGAGGGGTTTTACGTGTGGTGTGTGTATACGTTTGTGCGTGTCTTACAAGAAGTGAAAGGGAAGTGGCAGGGAAGACATTAACCATTAACAGAACTCAATTTAACCTTTTCCCCTCTGGTTTTGTGAATGAATGTGGGCTTTGTCCAGAATTAAAAATTAAACAAGGCTGCATTACTTCTCAGTTTTGTGGCATGTCTGACTTTGCTTAGCCTGCTCAGCCCTGCAGCAGTTGTTCCAGTTATGTAATCGATGAGCTTCTAAGTGCAGCAGAGGTATGTATAGGGGATTTACAAAGATTGGGGTGCACAATCTGAGAAAGTCGGGGCCCCCAGACAGAAAAACCAAGGCAGGATATGAAGTCAGGACTTTGAAAATTCCACCATTGTGAGTAATACAGGCCTCAGGCTTTCATTGGACGCACACAGGAGGTGTGTGAAGATTCTCTAAAACTTGTGATAATGTGAAATACAGGCTTTTATTACTAGGTGTGTAGTTCATCTAAATATCAATATCATAAAACTCCCTTCTGTTCACAAAAAGCAATAATACCCAGTGTTTCAAAAGGTTTTAATTGAACCGGTTTTCTTTTGTTCTAGCCGTATCTTATCTGCATCGGCCCAATAGAGCGGTACAGGAAGCTCAGGTTTAACTTTGTAGCTTTTTATGTAACTTTTACAGCCAATTGTTTAGAAAGTATAAAGAAACCGAAAGAAAAAGGGTTACAGTGTGTGTCCATGTCTGCTTGGATGTAGGCAAAGGCAAAGGCAAATTTATTTGTATAGCACATTTCATGTACAAAACAATTCAGTGCTTTACATAAATCATTACAGCTGGGTGCAGACAAGTGCATTAAAAAAAAATAAATAAATAAATAAAGATTAAAAGAAATGCAATTAATGATATAAAAGCAGAAGGAATGTGCTAAAATAAAATAAATAAAATGCAAGAAATAAAGTTAAAGACAGTATTAAAACATGATTCCAGCTTAAAAGAACCAGATGTAGATTTTGACTTCTAAATAAAAACTATTGAAATGCAGCAGAGAACAGGTGGGTCTTTAAGCTTGATTTAAATAAACTGAGTGTTTCAGCTGATCTGAGGCTTTCTGGGGGTTTGTTCCAGATATGTGGAGCATAGAAGCTGAATGCAGCTTCTCCATGTCTGGTTCTGACTCTGGGAACTGATAAGAAACTGGAACCAGATGATCTGAGGGTTCTGGCAGGTTCATAATGGGTCAAGAGGTCACTGATGTATTTTGGTCCTAAACCATTCAGAGCTTTATAGACCAACAGCAGAACTTTAAAATCTTTTCTCTGATGAACAGGCAGCCAGTGTAAAGACCTCAGAGCTGGACTGATGTGGTCCATTTTTCTTGGTCTTAGTGAGGACTCGAGCAGCAGAGTTCTGAATCAGCTGCAGGTGTCTAATTGATTTTTTAGGTAGAACCTGTAAAAACACTGTTACAATAATCAAGCCGACTAAAGATGAATGCATGGATTAGTTTTTCCTAGAGGATACTAGTATGTAATAAATAATGTAATAGAACAGAAGTCAAGGACACCTTGAATCTTAGTATTTGCAGGAAAAAAATGTCTGTGAAAGGGTTATTTCCTTTCCTCTTAACTACTTTTCTCTATCATTCTTAAAAATATGGCAATATATTCTATAGTCAAGAAGTCCTTAAACTTAGGACTTAAATCCACGGATGAGAAAATTTGGGCAAACAAGCAGTGGTAATAAATATGTCATTTTTATTTTCCAATGATGGCTCACTGAACTGTAACCTTTCAAAACAGACATGTCTTAAGGTCATGCTAATGAAGCAGTTACATAGTCCTATATACTCAAACTAGTATAAATTGGAGTAGTCTCAAAATGTTCCCAATCAGTACCCAGTCTCCTTGTCTTCCCACCCAGCAGTGTTGTAATTGCAGACAACAAAGATTTTCTCTTGCTCTTTATCTCTGAAAAATTAGCTATAGGCATAAGCAAAATCATTGTGTTTAAAAGCCAACACAACAAATCAGATGGTATTTGGAATGCCAGAGTAGAATAAATCCACATTTCTGTAGCCAGATCTTGAATGCTGTATAGATGTGCTAGAGTTACTTGGTAAACATATTTGTGCTGAAAACTAATCAATCCTCTTGTTTGTTGTTAGAGCAGCAATGGGTTGATGAGAAATGTTTCCTTCTGACTCCTAAAGAATGATCCACTTGCACCTGCATCCTGGATTTGGATTATGTAATACTTATGTTCAAGTACTGTTAAGTTTTTACTTTGTTTGGGTCCAGCAAAAACAAGAATTTGGTAAATCAGTATTAAGACCTGTCTTAAGTTGCTCTTCTTACAGCCACCATTCTAAGAAAGGAAGACTAGATGAACTAAAAGTTCACTAAAAGTGAGCAGGAAGTTCCTGTACCTTGTTTCCTGTTGCATGCTGGGAACAGCGCTTTGCCAAAAAACAAGAAAAAAAGCAAATGTGTAGTGTAAGGAAAAAGGAATAGATGGACAAATAACTGCACTTATTTAAAACCTTACTGTTCATTCAAATTTAGACTGTTGATAATCTGCCATAACAACCTGTTTGAGTTTGTTTTCAATGCAACTGCTCTTTAAAACACCATTCTGTGCTATACCTTTAATCTGGCTTGTCAGACCCTTTTTCCATATTTCAAACCATGCAAATTACCTTTTTCTTTGTATTACTACCCTAGAGGGAGCAATGCCCATTGATAAAACACTTATTATAATTTCTCCACAAATTTATTCTGTGATTTCACCATCACTCCTTCATATTTCGCTGCCATTCGTTACAGCCCATGTCCCTGTAAGGCTTGTTTGACGCTCATAAAACAAGATTTTGTTGCTAGCATAAACCTGTTATGTACATAAAATCAGCATTTAATGGCTGCCCACATCTGATCTGTAAAGTCCATTTTGAAAAGGCGAATAATTTCAGGGTTGCGGATGATAAAGGGTGGTAGAGGGTGCTGTATGGGGAAGCAAGCATGCGTTTCCCATATCAATCAAGGCCTATGGATGGTGAGACTAGTTAGCAGGTCTTGATTGTTTTGAGGCCCTTAGCTGGGTTTCTAGTGAATCCCTGAGGCCTGTTCCTTTTGGTTGGCCCAGTGGGGGGCGAGGTGGCGCCTCCACAGCCTCAAATCCAGCCCACGTTCATGCGTCCGTTCGGATCCATCACTGCAGGGCAGAGTGGTGGGGCAAGGGCCGGCCTTTGTCCGGCATTGCATTCTTTGGCCCATTGTGAGTGGACCACAACCATTTAGGGATTTTAAAGGCTCGTTTGCTCAATTCCTTTTGTCAGCGACCCTCAGCACAGGAAAGCAGCAGAGGGGGGAGAAACCAGTGGTTTTTCAATGTACAAGGGAAAAAAAGATGGAAAATTAAATAAGACGAAGACAAATGAATGATAGAGGGGGTAAAATGGGGTTTGTTATTGATGTTCTTTATTAATTACATGGTGTGGCAATGTAGTGAATCAGGGACCATTGCACATTCCATTAAACTATGTGTCCCACCATGTTTTAAATGGCGGACTTTTTTCCATCAGCAGCAGGCGGGCATAGTTTTCTCATGGCACCAAAGTACATGTCGTAATGGGAAAACAGATACCAGCTCCAACACATCACATGTTCTCATAGAGAAAAACAAATGCAAAGCATAACAAGATATCATGGACCACTCCTGGCTGCCCATAAGAAAACAACATCTTATCATGGAAGAATATTTTCCCTTTTCTCTGCATTCCTGTGAACAGAGCAGAGCTGTGAGGGTCCTTGATCGGCTTGTTTTGACTGTGATAAATACACTGTGCGTGTGTGTGTTTGTGGGCATGCATGTGCGTTTCTTGCATAACCCAAACTAACTTGCACCCCGTCACAATTTTATAAATGGGACTTGGTGTTAGTGATGCCACTGTTCCACTTTTGAGAGTGTGATAGCAGCATAATTACATTGCTAGATTAGAAAATGAGTGCTATAAATATTTGTTCTTATAAATATCAACTGCTTTATGTTTGATTTAAGTATTTCTTAATGGATTGTAAAGACAAAGGAAACTATATCAAAACTGTTATATTTAAATGGATCCATTTGCTTAATGCATCAAACAATGAGCAGCATTCAGATTCAATTTCTGAAGTGTTTCATTCTGTACTCAAACGAAGCCAAAATGGCTCCAAATGCTTTCTTTAAGAGAATTTTAAGGTTAGAGCATTTATGAATCCCTATTGTGGTTTATTTGCACTCAGTTTTCTGATTAACTAGACAGATTAATGTGTGCAACAATCTGAAAAGAGGTTTTGTGTTTATGTATGTCTATAATTGTTATTTAGAGTTAGCCTTACATTGCACATGAATAGGTGTCCTCAGAGGGGGTCGATTGTAACAGGCTAATCTGATACTGCAGAGGATACTTAAAGGCTTTCTTAGTCCTGTTAAAGCACATTGTTATCATCCTGATTGGGTTTATCACTCAAGCAGAAAGCAATACATTCCTTCCTATTGTGTTGCATTCAGCAGAAAAGCTGGAGAGAAACAAAAGAGACCGAGCATCACAATCTGGCCCTATTGTTGTTCATACAGTGACCAGCTGAGTCTGTAAGAAAGTTTTATTAAGTGACTCAACACTTGACTGTGAGGAATTTCAAGAATAAGTGCTGTTTATTTTTATTCAAGAGGCTTTTTTTGTGGATATCTGAATTTTGATCCTCCTTAGGAAAATTGGAAGGACAATGAACAAGGGTCATGACTTCTGGCAGAGGAGGTCAAAGTTGAAATGACATGCAACATAGTGAAGAAGCAATTGGAGAAATAAAGGGTTGCTATGGAACAAGCAAATGGTATTTAGGTTAAGTCCAAGCTTTGGAGAAACCTAAGATAATCTCAACAAAAACTTGTACAGGGCAAAATTGTCAGAAGATTACTCAAGAGGTTTGAATTAACAAGTCTGGACAGATGAGAGTGGGTTTCACTTTGTAATCTTTAGAAACATGTTTATTCTATGATCTTTTCTGTTTCTTTTTACCATTTAGAAAGTTAACTCATCTTGCTAGTTTTTTAAATGTGTTTTGAGAAGCTAGTTTGCTGTGGACGTCAAAGGGTTGTATGTGAAGAAACAAATATTGAAAACCTGTGATTTGTTTAGTGATTTACTTTTAAGAATGACTGAATTTAAACATGCACAAAACTAGGGGTCAAATGGGTCAACATGCAAAGTCATGTGTGAAGAGGTGCAGCCCTCACCGAAGCATGCACACAGTTAATATAAGCGGAATGGATACACAATAGTACAACCCATAAAGAGGCAATGACCTCCGGCTTCTGCTAGCACGCCACCTGACCCTGCTACCATGATATGCATCCTACTTCTCAGCTGTACCTCGCCTTGCTCTCCCTTCTTTCTGTTTTTTATTATTGTATGGAGCTGCCCCTTGCAGCAGCAACCCACAGGAAGTCATTCACTTCCTAATTATCTGCACATCAAACAGCAGTCGCCACGGAGACGCAGACCATAAATTCACCCCCCACCCCCCTTCCCCTTCGATGCGGTACGATAGCACAGCAACAGCTGCCTCTAATTGGGGCTGTAGGTTCAAACTGCTAACATATGACTTCCCTCCCCTTCAGTAACACGCTGTCTGCCACTGCCAAGGCCGCAACACACAGACCAGGTCACCAGCATCGAGAGGGATGAAGTTTCACATAGCGAGAGAGAGAGAGTAGAGAAAGAGAGATACACCCCGGTATGGCATGGAACGCCTGGTGTGGTTTCAGGATGGGCTCTGAAGTGGTTCAGAGTTGCCCACTCCATCCACAGAGGCCCGTGGGTCAACAGGAGCTCACCCAGATTGACAAAGAAAAAGACAAGGATGAAGAGAAAAAGAGTGACAGGCTGCGATAACAAAGGTGACCACAGTGTGGTTTTGTTATGTCTCCCAGATCCCAGAGGCCACATGTTGCATCTCTACAATTAAAAGTCTCTTGTGGAGGAGTTCAGTCATCCTTTACCTAAATACGTTTGAACAGAATACAAAACTTGCCCTCAATTATTGCCCTTCTCAGAAAATCTCTGAGATCAGCATGAATATCAGAAAAGTATTCTCATGTTGCTAAGTAGCAGATGCACAGACACCTAAATGATAAATGTATTTTTAAACAGTTAAACCACAGAGTCATAATGAACAAATTTCAACGCCATGGCCATTGGAAAGGTGTCAGAAGAGGAGTTTGTACTCCAAATACCTCAAGAGGCTTTAGTACCTGCCACTGCTGTGTAAATTAGACCCTCAAAAAGTGAACGAGCCTGTCTATTGTCTCTAATGGCCTCTTGTTAGAAAGGCTGCCTACAGTGTGAATTTGAGTTTGTATGCTTGCTCCAGGGTACGTGCATATGCACTTCCTTGCTTCCCTTAAGTTTACTGCATTCAGCAGGAAACACAATTAGCCCAATCAAAGTGAAAGGAGGGGGTGGGGGATGGAGGGAGGAGAGGACTACGTTTTATGAACATGGGTGGTGAAACAGCAGCATTGTGACAGCAGAGGATATTAGGTGCTGGGCGGCAGCTTTTTGATGTATAGAGGAGTCCTTAGCAGGCGTCTGACTCTTGTTAAAGTGGACCGACATACAATTAAAGATATATGGCCCGGGACAGCCGTGTGATTTGGATACATTAGCGGATTAGATTTTAAAAGGAGTTGTTTAAAGGATGGCCAGTAAATGCTCCTCTGTACTAATATGTGCTCTCATGTATGCAGTGAATCAGATATTGTTTAAAAGCAACACTTTTAAAAGCATGTTAATGGAAGTCTATTAAAAAAAGATGTTAAAGGGATTAATTATTGCACCACAAGCTGTCCACAAATTGCTGTGTGAGCAGATCCTCATTACAGGAATAAAATTATAGTTGTAGATGGTGACGTCATATTTTTCTTTCTATCCTTTCAATCCTCCATGGCTTCCTTATAGATACTTTTACATTTGTTTGTGCTTTAATGGGTCTAATGTGTTAAAGCATACTATTAAGTTGTATTGATGGGACATTGCTTGAGCATCCTCTAAGCTGGCTGTATGGTCAAGACAGAGAAAAAGCATAACAACAATAACAGATTGCTATGGAAACATTTCAGGAAGACTAAAGATGATAGCTGTACCATACAAACATCATGTTTGTGAAATGACAGGCTCCAGTCTCCATTTCTGCTCATTCTGGATCAAGTTTTCACTATTATGATTGAATGCAAATTGGAACTTTTTACAGATAACATTTTGTTCTTCGAACTGGATTTTATGACATGTTTTGAAGTTCTCAAATAGCTATTGCACATGTGTGTAAACTCCTGGGAAACCCCAAAATAAACGTTTGTAATTTTGCATCTAATAAGCTGCACAATGACCATTTGATTCATTAAACACCTCAGCAGTCACAAACTGAGTGTAGAGGTGAAACTAATACTCAATAATGAGTGAGCTATGTATTTTCTATATGTGTAAGAGAGTTTAGATTATTTTTATCAATGTTCAAAAACATGCTAAACATTGCAACAGCACTTCTGTCAGAAATGATGAATGTGGCATTAATGGCTTCATCAGTCTGTTAAAGCAACAACATTCAGGCATTGGTCGCTTGCATTAATGTTCCTCACGCATCATTCAGACACGCCCATGAAAATGATGGAGAGAGCCACAGAACATTTGAAATTTGCTAATTAAGTGAAATAAGGCAGTACATCAAGTGAGTTTTAACAAAATCATTATAAAGTCACAGTTTTCTGAACGTGTCATTTCCCAGTTACAGTTCATAGTAGCATGCCTAGTGCACAATTGTTGTCCAAACTAAATGGCAGTGAATGGAAAATATTTTACAAAACATAAAACATTCTTTGCTGTGAATAGTGTCTGTGAACAACAAGCTACAGACAAAGTCTTCACCAGATTTTCCAAGTATTCTTTGATGTTTATTTGTGAAAGTGACTATGGTTAAGTCACAGACAAAAACACAGAAGTGCCAGTTAGATGTGTCCAGCAGTTAAGGACTAGTGTCCTAAAATGACGCCATTTGGTTTGTTGAGTACTAAGGTGTTTGTTGAGGACGAATACAGATTATTTCCAAAAAAATTTGGTGGTTGTACTGTCGAAAATTAAAATAATTCAGCATCCTTGAGTTTTTCTTGATCATAATCTCAGCTCAATCTCATTGGATGTTTGACATTTTTACCTTTCAATTTTGTTTTCTTTGAACAACCAATCACTGAAGACAGCTATTGTCAGACACGTTAGAAACACGATTTGGTTACTGAGTTAAATTTCGTCTAAGATGGCATGCTGTTCTTGTAGCTTTTTTTTTATACCTTTGATCAGTTGTGCACTTTGTGGACGTGATAAATCAGTCTTGTTTTTGCAGGTGGAAAGATGGTTAGCAAAACAAAGAAAGGAAGATCAGATTTGCAGACATCAAACTAAATGTTAGGATTTGACTTTCTTCAACCCTGGTCTGCTATTGATTAGTTGATACTGGACCCCGTTTACAGGGGATTTATTGGTCCTCTACTCCTTTGGAATTTCAAGGTGAGACATTTAGATCAACTTTGTCCGAGCCCAGTTTAACTTGTGTGCATAACGTCCATAATTTCCAGTAACTCCCACATCCTTATTCCAATGTTAAATTGGTATCTAAATGGATGGCATTGTGATCCAGCTTGGATCAAACTTTTCCCTGATGTCTTTCTGTGTTTGTCTATTCAAACCACATTCACCACTTTGGTGTAGTTGTAATGGCCTGGCTAGTTTAGTCCTTATGCTCAACTAAAGGTGTGAGGACAAGAGTGGCTACTATTATAAAGCCAAGGGGGCCAGCCATTTAAAAAGTTATTGAATCAGGAAATTCCTCAAACACACTTGGGTGGGGAGGTGGGGATGGGAGGAGGGGGGGGGGGGGGGGGGGGGGGGGGGGGGGGGGGAATTGCAAGGCTTAAGCTGACCCTCTGTTTCCACCCCTCTCATACCCCTGTGTGTAGACTCAAAGTGGGCTCACTGGATGTCCCTTAGTCAGCACATGCAGGGGGTGCAGACAAAAGGTCTATTCTGCCAACAAAAGAGGGCATTTAGACCGTCACATACCCTGATGGCTCCAAGGGTGGGGAAGTTGGGGGTGGTAGGGAAGCAATGAGAGGGTTGAGATCGGAGAGTTTGGAACTTCAATGGAAAATGCTATCTATAGAAAAGGGTCAGTGCTGTCCAAAAGCTAAGCTTACCTATGGGCCAGGTCAAAGGTCTGGGACTAGATATACAGAGAGATCCCTGTGGTAAAGCTGAGAGAAGTAGAGATAAACGGAGGCTGGGCTTAACGGCTGAACGACAGCCAGCATAGTTCCTGTGCTAAAAAAATGTATGCCTCTTCGAGTGTTTCAGTGAGACCATTGCACTGACAGAGTGAGAAAAACAGCAAAAACAAGTATCAGTCATCTGGCAACACATGGCACTAGCTAATCACAAGCTAATCAAAAAAACCTTTGTAATGTTGCATTATTGTCATTTCACAGTTTATCTTAACCATAAAGACAAAGGCACCATGGCTGTGGTGCAATTCAAGATTTACATTTGAAATGCTGATCCCTTTCCTTTCCCCACATCCTGTCAATTAAAGGTAAAGATGTCCAAATGTTATTATACAGTAATGTTGTATCATGATAATTAGAAAACCTTCAGTCTGGTCCCAATTTATATTTCTTACATGCAGACTTACAAAAATACTCCCTAGTGTATTTTAAAACTCTTTAAAAGTTCTTTTATTATTGCAAATGCAGGCAGAGATGTTGAAGTAACAATTACACACTATATCATATGTGTGTATGAAAAGTGTACGGCTTTGCATTAACCTGCAGTGGCTTCAAAGATCAACTACCCTTTGCACAAAGCACACACAAGCTCAAAGGGAAAGTAAAAAAGCCACTTTCATCCCCATCTAATGGAGTTTTTTTTTTTTTTTCCATTTTCTTGCACAGCTCCCAGATGCCCTATGTGCCTCCCTTTCCTTTCTCTGGTCCAAATCAAAGGCTGATACTCTAAACGCGATGAATGACATTGATCTTAATCTTTGAGGAGTAAGGGTAATTTTTCGATGGCTGTGTGTGTGTAAGTGGAACAGAGAGAAGGTCAGGGGGTCTGTGGAGAAGGGGAAGATGATCTCTGCGCTCCAACAGGGCACAATGCGAGGGTGCGAGCTACAGGAGCGCCCTGCCTTACAATGCGCCCTGAGGATCGTTAAGTGATTGTGTTACAGAGAACAGGTGAACTGCGTCTCCCTGCCTTGTCTTTTATATTTTTCTCTCTACTATGATTTACAGGGCTATTCTTCTAACCTGCCACCCCACCATAACTTGTGCTGTTCTTTTGAAGGCAGCTTGCTCATTGCTATTGTACCTGGCCAGCTTTGAAGTGCCTAAGTCTTAAATGATGATGAGACAAGGAGAGTGCTTTTCTTTAACAGCTAGGGTAAAGGAGGCTCTTGTTTCTGACAGGTGTCTTTTATAGAAGGGAGTGTGCTGGACTGGTGTTTTGTTGGGGATCGGGTTCCACCCTTTCCACATCACCTGCTAATTGAATAACATCAGCTTGCCATCTGTGGAGATTTACTGGAACTGACCTCAGTGTACTGTTTAGATTATAGATTAGAATATGGGAAAATATGTCATGTTAAGAAAGCCTATTGTTCTTCCCAGCATGATAGAAATAGACTTGGTGATGATGCCAAAATATAATCATCTATCAAAAAAAGCTTTATAGATGTGTATTTTATTGTTCATTTTTTAGAGGGTTTGCTTCCCAAATTCCCTTAGCTCTCTCTCCCAAACTGCATAGAAGTAATTAGGATCACTGTTAAATATTCAGAGGTAACATCCAGAGACACAGCTTCTATCAAACCTAGTTCATCACACCAGTGGTTTATCATAATATCATAACATTGTACAGTTATCTTACATATTGGACACAAAGGGTTCTCTGTAGATTGGTATTTCTTTGTTTTATTAAATGAAATTAGTTTAATTAAATTAAGTTGTTTAAGTGCAGTGTATTAACAAATCCCTCCTTCAACTGATGCACACTGAATGCAAAGTGTAAAACGGGGAATATCACCCAGAATGGAGCCCTGGCAAACTCCATTTATGTGTAAACTAATCACATCAGCTGTTATATCTTGATTAGCTCCAGTTTAAACAGCACACCCTTGTTTGGTGTGTGCGTATTGACATGCATGTGTGAAAGAGATGCTGCAAACGAGGGAGGATGCCCAGAAATTCATGAATTCAACAGAGCACAAGCACATCCATCTTTGTCTGTGTGTGTATGTGTGTTTAGCCCAGCTTCGCATCACTGATTCCTAGTTCAGCCCTGCTGCAGATCTAGAGCCAGATAGCTGCAGAACTTAAGGCCGATCTGGGCCATGACCATCTGGGCCTGGCCCCAGGCGGGTTTTCTCTAGGATGGGGGATGTTGGGACCATTGTGGGGGTAAGAGGTTACAGGACAGTAATACAGGATAAGAAGTGTGTGATCAGGAGGTAGATGAGAGAAACCACACCCCTCCTCCCATCTAACCCTCTGCCTCAAGCTTGTGGTATGATGGAAAAGGAGGGGGGTACTGAACACACAGCTGTCTGTCGCCATTATCAGTGATGGATGAAGCCAGAGCAGAGTATCAATGGCATGCCCAATGCCCACTGGCTCGAATGTGTCAGTGTCTAGCGTGATGTGTCTTATTTAACTTTTTGCATAAGTGAGCGAGACGAATGGGTGATGATGAAGTAAGGGAATGGGAGCTGAAGAGGAAATGTGTGATCAGGACTTTTTCTGTGCTGAATCTCCTTTTGTCTGAATGGATTTTGAGTGGGTGAGGTCTCATCAGTGCAGTTGTTCTAATTGCCAGGCTAATTTAGTTTTCACTGACAGCTCTACTGTATTTGAAACATGGTGTGACAGTAAAGCACATGTTCTTCAGTAGAAGGTAGTCCTGTAAAGACCAGGAAATTGATACTACTAATAATAATAATTTTGTCAGTTAAATTTCCACAACCAGTGGATTTGCTGTGTTTATTTATTTATTTATTAAGTACACTCTATAACTATTATTACTTAAATACTATTTTGCACCACTGACCATTAGCTGGTTGTAATTTTTACTTTCCCAGCTTTGATAGAACTAAAAAGCATCAAGTCAAAAATGGAGGAAGTCTTTTAGCTTAAGGCAGTTAAAAGGTTTTAAGATGAGAGTTAATGGAAAGAAAAACATGCATCTCTTGCATTACAGTTGGCGTTCCCTTTTCAGTAAAGTGCTATGATAAATGGGCCAATATGCAAATGTAAATGCAGTGGCATTAGACAAAGCACACAAACACATCCAAAAACACAACCTTTCAACAGCTTTATTGTCATTATGCAAGCATAATGAAATTTTGAGGAGCTCTCGGCTTAAGTACACATAAATAAGAAAACAGAAATATAACAGGCAATGTAATAATGTGTAATAAAACTGAAAAAATACCATATAATACAATGTTAAAAAAGCCAAACGAAAGCCCGAAACATCATAGCCACCTTACAACACATAGAAAATAGTAAACAATGTAACTGAAACATACTTGTGTCAAAATTCACTTCCTTCCAACCAACTTAAAAAAAAAAAATCCTAATTCAAGTCTTTTTTTTTCATCAAGAGAGGACAGATTAGAGGACACTGGAAGGATGTCTAGGAAGAGAAGCTGTAAAATAAGATCTTTGTTTGATGTGAATTCCCAAATAGATGTTGAGTGCTCCAGATAGTGCAGACGTCTAACGATGACCAATGGACTGGTGGATTGTATCTGAAGTTTTTCAAAGTGAAGGGGGTTCAAATCAAATCCAATAATGTTCTCCACTCCCAGTTCACCAATTAAAGGAATCAATACCACGCCTGAGTTACCACAGTAGCATGGTTTTGGAGCTGTTCTGCAGACCCTTGTTCACATTAGCTAGCGACTCGTGAATACTATTACTGAATCCTTACATGCAATAAAGCTGCTGACCCTCTGAATCTAATTCTTCGATAATAAACTTTGTGTGTAATCCTGAGCGCCTGCTGACGGATGTCCAAAATGCTACCTCAATCCCCAGCCAAGATTTCCCTGATTAGATTAGCGTGCACTGACTCATATTCAAACAATACTGTCGTCTGACTCAACAGCTGTCAAACACAAGACGCGGGTATAAGCCTCCTATTAAAAATGCTAATATATTTCATCCTCTTAGATAGGCGAATTATGTGTGTAAAGAGGCAGGAATTGGGGCTATTTGTCCTAATTCTGTAATTTTCCTTCAGTAATTAAAAGCTTAATTTAATCAGTTAAATTTTCAACACATCTCTTTTAAGAACAATTGCAACTGCAGTGAGGAGGAGTGGAGATTTTAAGTGTTTTATTCAGTCTGATAAGATTCAGTGATTTGCATCTGAGTTTTAGAGCTGGGGCAGGATGGTTTGTTAAGGCTTTTGCTTCGGTCTGAAGTTTACTGATCCTTCATTGAAAGACAGCTTAGCCAGACAGCCCTGTACTGGACTGGTCATGGACCAAGGACCTATTTGAGAATACACCCAAACAAAGACACACAAGGCTGCATACTGAGAGATGAAAAAAAAAGCATTTAATAAAAACAAAATATTAAGCTGGTAGAACCGTTATGTTCACAGTAAATTATATACACGAACACTCACAAAAAAAGAAACAGCTGTCTTGCCATTAAAAATTGGTTTTGACACATCACTAGTAGTTGCTTTGT
This sequence comes from Melanotaenia boesemani, assembly GCF_017639745.1. Classification (NCBI taxonomy): domain Eukaryota; kingdom Metazoa; phylum Chordata; class Actinopteri; order Atheriniformes; family Melanotaeniidae; genus Melanotaenia; species Melanotaenia boesemani. The sequence continues at coordinate 17,295,015 of NC_055703.1, forward strand.
GCTACACACATCTATGATCTATTGTCTGAAATCCTCTTTGCAGGTTGAGATATGCCACCTACTGACCTGCCTGTCTCTCCCTTTTCTCTGTGCTGTGCACATGAGTGCTGACCCAACTGATAATGATGGGGCGGGTATTGAAAGACGAGTAACCCTGCCGTTTTCCTCTCTCTACGATTCATTAACCCGATTTCCACTGAGCTCTGTCCCACATGTGTCACAGGGAGGCGCCTGCTGAGGATTCTACTGACCCGCCCAGGCCCATCCTCTGCTCCGTCGCACTCCAGCTCACCACCAAAACGACAGATAACTGTCGAAGAACGAGTTCCCCCTTTAACATGTCGATAACCTTTATATGTATGTTCCCTAAAACTGCCTCAGGATTCATTACTGTTTGACTGATCCAAAGGTCTCCAGGTTAGATTTCTGATCAGGGGTGCCATGTTCTAATTGATTTTACTCTTTTCAAACAAGTAAAAGCTTTGAGGTATCTTGGTCATTTTATCTTGCTTCAACAAAGAGATTTCAGTGCAACCCAAGTTCGAAAAGAGATGGGATACCATGTAAAATGTAAATAAAAACATTGAAATGATCTGAAAATTGTATAAACCTGTATTTTGTTCTTAATAAAACATAAACAATATATCAGATGTTTGCCAAATCATGGAAAATATTAGCTCTTTTTGAGTTTGATGGCAGCTACACATCATGAGAAATTTTGAACAGGGACAGCTAAAGGCTGGAAAAGTGATTGGAACAAATCAAAAACGACTGGAGGAGCATTTTATAACTAATTAGGTTAACTGGCAACAGGTTACTAACCTGATTGGATATAAAAGGGGATATTTCATATAGGTAGAGGCTTTCAGATGTAAAGATATGTGTGTGAAAGGAGTGTTTTCAACCACAGTTTGCTACAGCTCAGAAAAAAGAAGAAAAAGTTGAAAAATCAGGCCAACCATTCACTTATGTAGCATATATAAAACAATAATGTTTAACAAGAAAGACGCAATAAAGTAAAGGAAAAGCTAAATTAATTTAAATTAAAATGATCATATGACTCAAGACAGTAGAAACTCTTATGTAGTTTCTAGTTAAATGAATTTAATTCAAGCTGATGTGGATTTTCTTCATTCAAAAGAATTGAAACAGAAACACTTTTTATTGGGGTGTGTGCAAAAAAACAAAAAACTCCACAGCCACCTACAATATACAGTGCCATGAATATGTATTTGCCCCCTTCCTGATTTCTGTGTTTTTTGCATATTTATCACTCACGGAGGTTTCAGATCATCAAACCAATTTTAATATCACACAGAGACAACCCAAGGAAATACAAAATGTAGTTTTGAAATGTTGATTCCATGTATTAAGGCACAAAAAAAATCAAAACGTCTCTGGCCCTATGTGAAAAAGTAATTGCCCCCCTTGCTAAAACTCAAAGTAACTGTGATTAACAACAGTTTTTGGGAAAGCTGAGTTCAATTCTACAAGCCACACCCAAACATGATTGCCACCACCTGGGTTCAAATCAAGAAATCACTTAAATTGGATCTGTTAGACAAAGTGAAGTAGGCTACAAGATCTCAAGAACATGCCACGATCCAAAGAAATTCCAGAAGAATTAAGAAAAAAAGTAATCAAGATCCATCAGTCTGGAAAAGGCTACAAAGCCATTTCCAAGGCTGTGGGGATCCAGCGAACCACTGTCAGAGCCATTATCCACAAATGGAGAAAGCTGGGAACAGTGGCAAACCTTCCCAGGAGTGGTCGACCACCTAAAATTACTCCAAGAGTGCGACGGCGGGTAATCCAGGAGGTTACAAAAGACCCTCACAAAACATCAAAGGAACTGCAGGCCTCGCTGGCCTCAGTTAAGGTCAGTGTGCATGACTCCACCATAAGAAAGGTACTGGCCAAAGGTGGCATCCATGGCAGAGTACCCAGGCGAAAACCACTGCTGTCAAAAAAGAACACAAAGGACCGTCTCACATTTGCCAAAAGGTATCTCGATTATCCTCAAGACTTTTGGAGAAACATTTTATGGACTGATGAGTCAAAAATTGACCTTTTTGGAAGATGCACAGCCCGCTACATCTGGCGCACAAATGGCACAGCATTTGACAAAAAGAACATTATGCCCACAGTAAAGCATGGTGGTGGCAGTGTGATGGTCTGGGGTTGCTTTGCTGCCTCAGGACCAGGACAACTTACTGTGATTGATGGCATAATGAATTCTGGTGTTTACCAGGAAATTCTGAAGGACAATGTCAGGCCATCAGTTTGTGCCCTCAAGCTCAAGCGCTCTTGGATCATGCAGCAGGACAACGATCCAAAGCACACCAGCAAGTCCACCTCTGAATGGCTCAAGAAAAACAAAATGAAGGTTTTGGAGTGGCCAAGTCAGAGTCCAGATTTAAATCCAATTGAAATGCTGTGGTCTGACCTTAAGCGCGCGGTTCATGCAAGACGACCCTCCAATATGGCTGACTTGAAAAGATTTTGCAAAGAGGAGTGGGCCAAAATCCCTCCACAACGTTGTGAAAGACTCATCACAAATTATCGCAAACGTTTGATTTCAGTTATCGCTGCCAAAGGTGGCCCAACTCCCTATTAGGTTCAGGGGGCAATTACTTTTTCACATAGTGTTAGATAAGTTTTTTTTTTTTTTGTGCCTTAATAAATGGAATCAACATTTCAAAACTGCATTTTGTGTTTCCTTGGGTTGTCTCTGTGTGATACTAAAATTGGTTTGATGATCTGAAACCTCTGTGAGTGATAAATATGCAAAAAACACAGAAATCAGGAAGGGGGCAAATACATATTCATGGCACTGTAACTTAGTACATCCTGTTCTTGTCCCCAAGTCAGTCCTTGTGCAGCTCTCCCCCAGGGGCATGCAATGGGAGATTTGCAGTGTACACAGTCATCATCAGGCTTGAAATATTTCTCACAGGGTCAGTGAATGGACTGACTGGGCTACTGGGATTGTCCAAGATATTATTCCCTTGTTGGTGTGTCCTGTTTTTGAAAGATACACTCTCCTTTGTGCTGAAAACAGACTGTCTGTATGCAGCATGTATACTTACTGAAATGTTAATGCCCTTCACCTGACAGAGACACAGTATATTTAAAGTCTCTTCTTCTCCAGATTTCCACGTATTAACGGGCAGTGTGAGACATTACTAAACTCCAGCCAGTGATTGCAATGGATTTCAGTGTCCTTTTTTTTAAGGTCATTATCCTGCTTCAGAAGTTTGTCATTCCTCTTTTTCACTTTCAGGACTGCTTGACATTTGCTTCCAGAATTTGCTACAGATTTAGTATATTTTAAGTATTTTCTGTTTCTTTCTACCACACAGCCCAGAAGTAGAACATGCCCTCTGTCATACCAGCTGGTAGAATTTCAGATGTCAGGCATTGATTGATTGTATTGAGGTCACAGACAAGATGCCCTTCTGGTGACCCCATTTCTATACAGGGAACCATTTCTCCTGCATCAGCTAAATCTTCCTGAAGCCCCTTTTTGAACTCCAGCCATTTTTTGTGCTTTTCCCAGAAGACTTGCAGTTTTGCCTGTCTTTTTTTCCGCTTTTCAAGGTCTTGAGCTCCACAACTCCCCTAGTCTGTTATTTTTTTGTGACAGGTATCCTAAGGCTACAAGATCTTTCAAAGTTGTTGTATGTTTTAGCATTTAGCATAATTTGGTCATGCTCAGTTGATTGTTCCGAACCCCCACTCTGATAGTTTAAGAAAACGTTTAAAGAGTTCAAAAATATTTATACACTGCTCAAAACAATAAAGGAAATGCTTAAACAATACGTCTTGGATCATGATTAATGAAATGTTATAGTTGAAAATGTTTATTCATTACATAGTGGAAAAAGAATGATCACTGGAAATTAAAATCATTAACCCCTGGAGGTCTGGATTCAGAATCATACTCAAAATAAAAGTGGAAAGATCAAATCACAGGCTGACCCAACATCTGCAAGAATTCTTTAAGACAATTAAAAATGTTGCTTATAGTGTGTGTGACCTCCACGTGTCTGTATGTACTCCCTACGTCTGGACATGCTTCTGATGAGACAATGGATGTTCTCTTGATGGATGTCCTCCCACACCTGGATCAGGGCATCAGTCAACCCTGGACAGTCTGTGGTGTGATGTGGCGGCGACGGATGTAACAACACAAGATGTCCCAGAGGTACTCAATTGGATTTGGGGCTATTGAACGGGCAGGTCAGTCCATACCATCAGGGCCTTTGTTATGTAGGATCTGCTGACACACTTTAGCCACATGAAGCTGAGCATTGTCAAGCATCAGTAGGAACCCAGGTCTCACTGCAGCAGCATATGTTCCAACAATGGGTCTGAGGATCTCATCCTGGTACCTAATGGCAGTCAGGGTGTCTCTGGCAAGCGCATGCCCTCCAAGAATATGCTTTCATAAACCAATACCGATCCACTGCCAAACTGGTCATGCTGGCGGATGTTGCAGGCAGCAGAATGTTTTCCATGGCGTCTCCAGACTCCCTATATGAACAATGTACACATCACAATAAATTGGAATATCACGAAAAGTTTACTTTTGCACTAAATCTGTCCAGAAAGTGAAACCTTGAAACACAAGTGTATATTGTTAATTTATTTTACTATCGTAAAATAAGGTCCAATGAACTCCTGAAATTGACAAGTTTTACTAATGTCATAGCTACTTTTAAAAACCCTGCATAATAGTGTTCCATTTCCAGTCAAAATATGCAGCAGCAAAATATGTGAGTTACCCTGGAGGGATCTTATGTTTCAGTGCATTCGTATTGATTACCAAGAAAGAAGAGACCCTTGCAGCAAAGTTTTTCAAAGTTGTAGTTGCCAAACATGTCCCCGGTCAAATGCAAATTGATTGATTGGTACCATAAACCACAAGGGAGTCTAGACATTCTGCTTAGGCCTGAGGTGACTGTGCTACCCCACAATTAGTCCTGAATCAATATGCCTTTTACTGAGTTTCACTTTATCATCGGACAGTTTCCCAGTTGGTCATTTAATTCACCCTTGTGCTGCTGCGTGCAGAGTTTAGTCTAGTCTAATTTGGTTTAGAGGCGGACAGTGTTTATTGCACCAGAAAACCATTTGTTATCTGTTTCCTCTGGAGGAACAACCATGAATCAGCCCCACTACAAATGTACAAACACAGAAGCGCCCCAGTGATTACCCCAAATAAACACATGCAGAGTTGGATAAGTGCACACACACACACACTCAGAAGGAGGTTGAGAGGATGCACTATTATACACACTGATAAGCACACTGAAATGCAAAGACACACTAAGACTTGCTGTAAATAAATAGTCATCAAATGAATGCAAATTCTATTTTTTTAAATTTGGTTTTCTGCTAATATATTGTTTGTAGTATACTCATTTTTTTATACTTATCGTGATATGGGCTTCATTTTGTACCTAAGGACGTTGTGAAAGGACGTTGGATAGCAGGGATGAAACGCTGATCGAGGTATACCTATAAAATGTGTAGTAACAGAGTTGAATTTGATTATCCCCAAAACACATTTGTACAAGAAGTTCTTTCTTCAGCTAGTCCGGGTGCTAAAAGTAAATTCAGTTGATTGAATTGTTGGTTCAGATATGAATATCTTGTCTAACTTTGACCTCCATGTTTTTAAAGTCAAAAGAAAGCAGTATTTATAATTTACTACCACAGGTGTCCTCCCTTATGAATACAATTACCTGATAAGATAGTCTTCTCAGCATTTTAGTTTGCATGTAATCATACTGGAATCTTGTGAAATTTCATTTGTAGTACAGTAATAAAAAATTAATTAATTATTTTAAAAAAAAGTTTTTTTGTATTCTTTCCACAACACTTGTCGTGGTAACTTTATATGTCACAATGTCAATTTATTTGTTGTTTGTTTTTATCAGGAAGTGGTTTCAGTGAAAAACGGTTTACATCTTTCCTGTGCCAAATAATATGCCTTTCAAGACATTGAGTTCAGCTGTTTATCTACCTTAATTTTGTTTATTTTAATATGGGGTAAGACAAAGAATTGGCAACGATTATTCTGTCTACCTGCCTAATTATACCTATTTAAACTTGTTACTGAAAATTTTAAATATCATTGATGTTAGATCCTCATAAATACTATTTCTGTTGGATGGATTCAGAGGACTCAGGACCTGATACTAATCTTAGATGCTGACGCTTTATAATATACTGCTTATCTTGAACATTTTCTTTCCTTTGACTATTTGTATTTTTGTGGTTCCTGTCACCACTTCATTATACCCGACTGTTTCTTTGCCTCCACTTCATAACCACTGTTTTGAAAAGTGTTTCACAAATTATTCACTGACGGATAAATACGCTTACACTCAGTTTGGGTGGTTGTTGATATTTAAATATGATCCTGGAAGCGAACGGTCTGATGTAGTTTTCTACTGTCAGCAGTGCTGCAGCAAGCTCAAACTGGTTTTAGACATACTTGTGGCTTTCACAGTTGGATGTCAAGTTGTGTACAGTACAAACTCTGTAACTTGGCACAACAGTTTTTTTATCAGGGGCTTGCCTCAAAACAATGTCTTACATAAGAGGAGGGTTCTTACATGATCAATATCCCCACAAGCATGGCATTCAGACTCAGTATGGTCTGAAGATGTGCCAAGAGAACCAATGAATGGACGAAGTGAATTGATATCAGCACACTGTGGCTGTTTTCTTGACTCTTGAAAGGTGAGCTATTCTATATGTGTTTTTCAGTTTTTCTTTCTTTCTTTTTTTATTTTTTGTTAATGCTGCAGAGAAGCATTTTTCTTCATTTCTTTCCATTCTTATTCCTCTTTCTCTTCCCATCCTCTGTCTCAATCCTTCTTCTTACTTTTTGTCTTTCTTTTTTTATCTTTTCTCTTTCTCTCACTTTTGCTCTCTCTTGCTGTGTTGTGCTGCCAAGGCTGTTTCTTCCTCAGAACGTGCTATTGAAAGGCTATTCATGCATTCTTCAATGAAACCCTATTACATTTGTTTGTGAGTGTGCATGTGTGAAAGAGAGAGAGAGAGAGGGGGCAGGGGGGTGGGGGGGCGACCAAAAAAGAAAAATAAAGAGAGCGAAAGGTATTATGGGGGCTGTGCTACAGTACCATCTGTATGCAAATCTCCTCAGACTTCGGTAAACTTTGATCAAACACTCAGGCCTTCTTTTCTCTCCCTTCCCTCCCTCCCATACTCTCTTGCTTCACTGTCCTCTGTGTGTTCTGCAATTACTGTAGCTCCACAGCTCTTTGTCTCGGCTGCATATTACTCAGCTAGGGCAAAGGGTTCCCTCAAGGAACTGCCCCCATTCCACACACACAGCCATGTTTTCTGCCCTAATACCTCCTAACACCCTTACCGTATATGGTTCTGCTCCTCTACCTACCGTAACCTCAACGCACACCATTTCTGAGCACCTGTGACAGCGCTAGACCCCACAACAGATGGTGACACCCCCCCCTTACACTCTCTCATGGCACACACACACACACACACACAAGCACACACACACTCCCCCCACAGATAACAAGGCTCTGGGTAAACAGAGCCCAGTATGGTGCATGGGTGATGCCATTGTGAAGAGGCAGGGCAGAGACACACTTGTGTACGGACACACACGGGAGGTATTGTTTTCCTCCATATGGGAAGGTTAACATGTTGAATACAGATCCGGTGTCCAACAGGACAACAGAAATGTTGTGGCAAGTGTTTGTCAATTAACTGTGCCAGTAATTAAGATCTCCAATGAGACAACACCAACGCATTAAAAAGAAAAAAAAAAAAAAAAAAAAACGTGTCACATTATCTTCTGTACAGCTCCGTCAGTGGGGCGTAAGCCCATTAGATTTGTGCCCTGTGTGTCTGAGCAGCTCCAGCCAGTCAGGCAGTTACAGACCAGAAAGAAAAGCCATGGCCATATGTCTGTTAAACATAGGAGATAGCTACTCTGCGACATCAGCTCCCTTCTAAACCAATTAGTCTCATTTCAGAGCATATAGATTAACTGCAGCTGAAACATGTCAGCATGAGTGAGGCTGAAGGGAGGATATATATATATATATATATATATATATATATATATATATATATATATATATATGAAACTGTTAAAACAAACTTCCTTTGTTTATTGGCTGTGATGCATTTTTTTCTTTTACCTCTTAAATGCTCACTGTTATTGTCCATGAACTTGTTTTCTTCTATAACCAAGCAGGATAAGTCATTAGGCAGATGGTAAGTGGAAGTCCTATGAGAGGACACACACACACACATCCACAGATAAAGAGACCAGATTCCTGACATGTATACGCACATGCACTGTAAATGTGCACAAAGACACTAGACCCCTGTTATGTAATCCACCAGTTCCACTCCCCCACTGAGAGGCTTAGTCTTGGGTTGTCTCAACTCCAAAACAAAGTCATCAGTCTTCATATAGCGCTGTGTCTTACACAGGCCACATACCTCTGGATCATTTTGGCCCTACTCCTAAGGATGAAGCCTCTATAAAGTGACTGAATGTGAAATACATATCACTAGTTTGATTCATACTGTGGTATTATCGAGAAAGTTAGATATAATTTTGCACAAGAAGAATGGATCATTGGCTCACAATTCTTCCTAGATAAAAAGGATTACTCAAAGTCATCAACAATGTGTATTTTATACCATCTTAATTCCCTGCTTTCTATGTCACTATGAACACACTGTTGTGCTGAATGGCTCTGCAGACCATAGCAACAGATTTCTCTTTCAGCCATCTCCAGAGAACGCCTGGCCAGGCTCCTGAAAGGCACATATTTGGGCTAAGGCCCGACACTGGAGTCACAGAGGAACAGGGGAGAGAGGGGAGGCCAGCGGAGGTGGGGAGAGGAGGGCAGAGCCATGTGGCTGATGTTGGTAAACAGTATCCAGCCTTGTCCTGGCGTCGTGGCAGGCAGCGCACAAGATATCAGGCGCCCGGGCCACACACAGACCGCGACAAAAGGTACACACACATACAGACATTTGCATTCACACACACATACACACACGCGAGCAGGAATACAGACTACTAACAGACAAATAAAAGACTCACTCTCGTGTCTGCCACTCAGCAGCTGCTCCAGTTTCCATAGCAACAGCCTGAACAATGTAGCGGGAAACGCTGTGTTGGTTAGAGAGGGAAAGAGAGAAGTGTGCATGTGGAAATGTGTGCGCTAGTGCACTTGATGTGTGTGGGTGTGTGTGTGTGGGTGGGTGTAAGAGGCTACAGAGGGGGAGGTAGCCGCAGGGTGCTGAGAGGATTCAGAAGACACTCTCTTTCTTTGTCAGGATGTTTTTTTAAGAGGAGCAAAACAAATACATAAATGTGGATGCAAGCAGGACAATAAACAGTAAGAGTCAGACATACAGGAGGTGAAGGGTTAAATGGAACGTTCCCTTTTTTTTCTTATTTTTTTGGCAAAAAAAAACAAAAAAAACAAAACAAAATAATGATAAAGATCAGGATTTTATGATGTCTATTTATTTTTCAAAATGAGGTATTTCAAAGTGCTATGAGTTGCAGCACTAAATGTACATTTTAAAAATTAAAGAAAAAAAACAATAGAGGAAATATAAACAAAAGAGAAAAAAAACGAAAACAAAGTCCAGGTACATAAAGATAGAGCACATTTGTTGTTCAAAAGACTTATTTGAGATAGAGAAAATGACAAGATAAAGTGATATCTACCAAGAACTCATTTTCATACGAAAATATAAGTATCAAATTTAGTATGTATCAGATTCACACTAAAAACATAAAGGTGTGTAGAATTAGTAATATGATACAATACAAAGAAAAAGAAGAAGAAGAAAAAACAATATGTTGTTATATTACAAATGACTCTCATAAATTGAGGCCTTACAGTACTTTAAAATGTATATAAACTTCCAGTCTAGTAATTGGCAGCTTCCTGACTTGTATATATATAAAAAACCAAGGACAAAGTGTTATAAAACAAGGCAGATCTGAGTGTATTTTGTCTGTACACTATTGTTATATACAAAAGTGTCGGCTAGCAAGGTGCACAGTTATACATCCACTGACTTGGTTTGAGCACCAGTGTGAGAGGAGTGAGAGAAAGAGAACCTGTAGTGGCTTTGTTTATGTGTCCCTTAACGCCTCAGTCATTATAGTCTTTTGAGATTTGCAGTTGTGAAGGCAAAGTAAGTGTGCACTGCTTCTTGTACATGAACTCTCCAAGCAAAGTGCCCTCTAACACCCGCCCCTTTGTGAAATCAACAGATTCCAGGCTGGTGTCACAGTGAGTACAAAAAAAAAAAGAAGAAGAAAAAATACAAATAGAAATTATATAAAAATTAGAGGAAGGTAAAGACTAAAAAGTGTCTCTTTCCTCATTCTGTTCTCTTTTTATCGTTCCTCGATGTGACTGGATTGAAAAAGTAAACCCTAAACATTCTTAACGTCAACAAATGTGCAAAAAAAGTGGCGGCAGTGAAAGTCCAAGCATCCCTCCAGTAACCTCCTCCGCCCACTCCCCTCCCCTCCTCCAGGTGTATGTAAGCATCTTAAAATGAACATCCTCTGAGATTTTGTTTTTGTATGTGCATGTGTACAATAGATATGCAGGCCCATGTGCCTGTGCTTAAGTCTCTAGGCCTATGTGTGCATCTAATCCTGTTTAAGATTCAGTTGAGGCAGAGGAGTTGGGGGCACAAGGAGGGTCAGTCAAGGGTATATGAGAGTGTTTCTGTGTTGAAGCGGTTGTCTGTTAGCGAGTCCTCGCCTGCTCTAGCCGGCGCATCAGCTGTTGCCTGCGGGCCTGGAGCCTGTCCTTCTCCTGCTGGAGCCTCATCTCTTCTGTTTCTAGTGAGCTCACATACTCGGTGGCCTTCTTCAGGATCAGCACCTTTGCTGCCTTCTCATTGTGTGCCAGCTCTGGCACGTGGTCACGCAGAGTCAGGAAGCTGGAGCGTAGGTCATTGCGGCGCTGGCGCTCCAGGATGTTGTGGTTGCGTCTGCGCTCACTGTCCTCAGAGTCGGAGCTGCCACGTGGACTGCTGTCCCCGCTGGTGCTGCGCTTGCTGCGCGCCCCTGATGTGCCGGTTACTGAGATGCAGGATGAGGAGGAGGATGAGGAGGATGAAGAGGTTGTTCTGGTAGGAGGGCGTGGTGCATCTGCTATCTTCTGCTTCTTTGGAGGTGGGATTGGGTCATCATCTGAGGCATACGGTGAGGGGGCTGCGTAGTTGTGTTGCTGCTGGTGGACTGAACTCCTCTTTAGGATGAGCTCCTGAGGAGCTCGGCTGACGAACCGACTCATCACGCCGGACCCTGAGACAATTCCTCTCCCATCTTGACTTTTGGGATGTACAGAGATGGTGACCGTGCCTGTAGCCATGGGGGATGCCTTGCTGATTGTGGAGCGTCTCTTCTCTACTGTTACAACATCAATCTCTTCCTCCTCCTCTTCCTCCTCCTCCTCCTCCTCCTCCTCCTCTTCTTCCTCTTCCTCCTCATCTTCATCGTCTTCCTCTTCGTCGTCCTCATCTGGGAAAAGAAGACAAAGTAAGTTAATTGCTTTGACACACCAACTATTCTCACTATGTGTACCAGCAGGTGACAGATATGTATGTGAATGTACAGCATACATAGGTGAGTCAGATAAAGAGAGAATGTGTGTGGGAGAGAATGTTGCTCAGTGCTGTTTGCACAAGTAGAAAACATCTTAATGCTTAGTGTCAGTCACTTCTCAACTAATCCACTCTGCAGGCATTGGCATGTTCAGTCTCAGTGCTGAGCACACAAGTTCTGTTTCTGCCTTTTAATCGAACTCCCCCTTTCAAAACTTCTAATCCTCTGAGACTAAAACGACACAGTTTTCAGTCTATCACTGGAGTCCCAAAAACCATTTAGTATGTGAGATAGCAGCAAGGTCGTCAAGAAAATTAACTTTTGCTCTTTAGTAAGCTCCTCATCTTAACTCTTATGTTAAAACTGAGCAAAGAAGCTGAGTGTTATCATCCACTGACAGTGGGTTTTGAAGGTGAGAGGAAGTGACCAATCATGAGGCAGAGAGTGTGAGGCACAGTTAAAATGCCTTTGTGATAATGGCTCTCATTATCAGCTCAGGAGCATCTGAAGAGTGTGGCATTTTACAGCTTATGGTAACCCACTTCAGACACCACTGCGCCAGGATGCTGTCTCAACACACATGCTGATTGCACACACAGTCTGCTTGCTGACATCAAAACAAAGCTAGACACAGCTGGCTGGATGAGGGGGTGTGGCTGACTTTGCCACATGTGAGGCTCTTTGGTGTTTCACTCTCAGAATGGAACAGTTCATTTATTGGAGGAAATCTATTCAACTCTTCCATCTGCACAGCTGATTTTTATGGAAAGTGTGTTTTTAATACTAAGACTGGTCAGATTACATGGAAAAACCACATTTTTTGTATCGTAAGTCAGTGTCCCTTTTATGAAAAAAAGCAAAGAGCGCGGGAAATAGCCTACAAAGAGAGACGAGTCACACTACAAGCGGCGGAAGCGCTTTGGAGGGGCAGAGTGCGCGAGACAGTGGGGCGGCAGGCGATCGGATCACCACATTTTAAGCCCCAGAGCTGGAGCGGCGCCAGAGAGACAGCTGTCGAGATGGAGCGCTTGTTCAAAGCTGTCACCCCCCGACAACCATCACCAAAAAAAGAAGCAGTCCGGCCTCTCCTACGATTTCTTTTATTCGATATGGAGGAGGTGTTTGGCAAGGCTGACTGAGTCTGCCCTCTGTGCCAAGCTGGAGGCCTTTGTACTACTGTTTGAGAGCGAAAAGACTCTGATAAGGACTTGTGAGTGTTTGTTTAGGGAAGTCATGGCCAGTAATACAGAAAATATAGTATTGGTTTTTACTATTAAACAGTATTTTCCCAATTTAGACACACTATACTGTCGCAATACTCAACAAAGACAATGGAAAACGTTTTTGGGGTCTTTTGTCTGTTATTTTTTATGTGGACTCTTTCTTCTGTTTATTTTCGAGGACCTAATTTTAGCTTTTAATTGAACTCAGGTCAGCCGTTACGACAGACTGCAAAATAAGTGCCAATTTCTCACTCGCTGTGCGTAATTAGTTTATTAATCCACGCGTAAAGAAAAGAAAAATCACGGTGCTGCGAACCGGACACCTCGTCAGCTCATCACATTATTGAACACAATTTCATCTCTCCTCCCACAACCTGGTCGGCGTGTGTTTGAGTGTGCGTGTGTGTGTTGTGTCTTTTTGTTTGGCATCGATGCCAACAGAGTTCAGTAAGGCACACAATTCCCCATTTTACTGCCATCTGCCGGATGAGGACCCCACAGATTACATAAACCGAGTTCACTGTGTCACTACTCCACTGTGTATGTGTATATGCGCGTGCGTGTATTTGTGCGAGTATGTCGAATGTAACGAGGTAATCCGATTTTGGGCCAGTCATATGAACAGCTCCACTCATGATTAGATAGGATGCGGAGCTTACAATTACAATAATAACCATAACAACAATAATACAAATAATACCAATAGTGATGTAATCTCACTGCATTAAATATTTTTTATATATATATATATATATTTTATATATATTTTTTTTTTTCAGAAGTAACAAAAAGTTTTTCTTATTCTTACCGGAGTCACTTTGCGCGTCCCCGTGAATTGTGGATGTGTTAATGGTCCCAGTTGCGTCCCTGCTGCAGTTGTTCTTGTTGACCGGGAAGGGGAACACTACAGTGGGGTCCACACATTCTGATACCGAGTTGCGGCTGACCACCTCCGGCGCTTTGACGCACACGTTCCTTCCTCCTGCTGTGGCTGTGGAAATAGCTTTACCCAGTTTCTCTGTTACCACCCGCTCCAGCTTTTCCCTGGCAGAGAACCCACTCCACATACAGTCCTGTATAATGATGCTGTTGGGGTTTGTATCCAAAGCGGAACCGAATAGGTCCCCATCGTCGGATGCTCCCCATATATCGTCCTCGGGCAGGAGCAGCAGCTCGGACGCCCAATCCAGAGGGTCCCCTAAGCCGAAGCCAAGGGGGTCTGCTTCCGGGGAGGCAGCAGCCGGCTCTCCCGGTAGCGCGGCGCGGCTCGGAGAGAGGGGCGGAGTGGGCAGCAACTCGAATTTCTTCCAGATGTCCTCCCCCGGTGGCGCAGAGTCAGGACCACAGAAGTAGAAGTCGTCCTCATCCGGGTAGAAACATGGTTGTAAGGAGTCAAACTCCAAATCGGAGTTTTTACTCATGATCGCCGGCATTCTATCCCCCAATCGAAAAACCTGTGGAGACAAAAGATACTCTGCTTTGGTGTCCACATTAAAGAATGCCTCCCCATTTCCTCTCCCCTCTATCATACCTGAAAACTACACTAAAGACAGAGCATGAGTCAAAAGCCCACACACAGTCCTCCACACTAAATACCAAACTGCCTCCTCTGTGGGATTTAAAAACCACACCGATCTCACAGGAGAATGTGCGTAAATGTGATTGTTACGCACAAATTGTGCCAAATGGCTCACTGCCGCACTTCTTTGCATACACACAAAAATTGTTTAAAAAAAACAAATACAGATTTGGCTGATAAATAAATAAAATGACAACAATTAAATCTATCAGAGGCTTTGTTTTGTCTGAAGGATGTGAAACAAGAGTTACACGAGCTTCTGAAATGAGAAGATGCTCACCTCGTCCTGACTTGGGATGATAATGTGTGAACCAATTTTTCTCGTATCTCGCAGTCAGTAATACAGACACCAGATTTGGAGCAGTCATCTACTTCGGGAGCAAAGACAGTCCTCTGACACACATTGTGGCTGGCTGCAGAGTGTTATACACTTCGTTCTTTAGGAAACAGGCTCCTCCCACATGGGCTGCAGGGAGGGAGGTACCTAGAGTCGGGCTTTTGGTTTGATGCTGCGCGGGAGACGCGCTGGCTGGGAGCTTTCTTTCAAGGTAAATAAATAAAATAGTCTTAACTTCGAAAGCAAGAACGAAAGTGTGAAAAAGTTAAGCACATGAAGGTAGTAGAAATTTAACAACTAAATGAGGATGAAATAAAGAACAGTGAAAAGAGACTATGGGAAATAAGAAATGAAAAAAATAAAAACCAGAAATTAATTATAGCCTCAGGCAAACTGTCTCACATGTCCAATGCGATGTCAAAGCCAGGATCAGAAAATTAGCAGCTGAGAAGTCTGATCTGATTGATGATGGCTGCTGGAGCTCTTATTTTTCTCTTTTTTTTTAGCAACCCTTATCCATTCAATGTAATTCTCATAACATTTCAGAATTTACTTTAAAAAAAGAAAGAACAACATTTATGTTGTCCTATGCAAGAGGCCAAACTGTGTCATTTAATGTTTTCGCTCGACAGTGTGGAAAAGATCAAAATCATATTTTTTGTGGCTAAAATAAAAACATTTTCTTGGCTTATCAGCCTAGTTTAACCAGCGTGTCATTTTTATAAATCTTTCTTAACACACCAAACCCTTCTGCTATTCTCTTCCTCCCCTTTAGACCTCTAAACATTTTCTCTTTTGTCTAAGGACCACCAGCATCCCTGGATGAGAAGACAAAGTGTAGGGCTCACTTGCGCCCTCCTACGGACACATGCAAAACAGCATCCGAGATGCGCTCTATCACCAAACTGAGCGAGCGCTTTAGACAAAGACGTGAAAATAAAAATAGTTTTCCCAAATAAAGGAGGTGAAAAAAATGTCACTCCCGGAAAAGAAAAGCAAATTCACTTCTGCTGGGCTGCGAGGAGCACCGTTTTCTTAGAGAACAGGCTTTGCAGGACGGAGAAGCTTTCAGTTGCCTCCGGGATGAGGCAGTATCTGAGAAAAGCATGTTACGTAACCGCTAGCGGTGGTTGTAGCCTGGAGTCTTTCCCATTCCCTTTTCTAATAAGAGCTTAGAAGGAGCTGCGCATCTGTAATTATGCGCAGGC
The DNA here is from genome assembly GCF_017639745.1 of Melanotaenia boesemani. NCBI lineage: Eukaryota > Metazoa > Chordata > Actinopteri > Atheriniformes > Melanotaeniidae > Melanotaenia > Melanotaenia boesemani. The sequence continues at coordinate 17,311,030 of NC_055703.1, forward strand.
GTGCATAATCCTAATATTGACTTATTTAGGGAAAAACGTTTACAAAAAGGATTGCAGTTGAATACCAGCTGTGAGCAGGAAGAATGACAACTCCCAGCTATTTTCAGACAAAAGAAAGAAAGAAAGAAAGAAAAAAATAAAGCAAAATAATATCTTAAGAAAAATTTGCAACTGGACACAAAGTTGGCAGACATTAAAAGGGGGGAAATAATGTAAATAAACACAATTTGCATATAACTGGAAAGTTTTTTTTCTCTGCTTGAACAAATATTGTCTTTGTTTCTTTGTTAAGAATAATACAATTACTAAAATGTATTTATTGATATTGAGTTCAAACAACTAAAGCCAGTTAAAGTGAGAATCTGCAGCTGTTCGGTCCACAGAGCAGGAATAGCAGGGAGTTTCCTGGGACTTTCTATGGAGTCAGCTCCCAGGAACATGGAGAGAAACTCCCCACAGGCTCTTACATGTCCGCTGCTTTTTTTTCTCCTCAAACTGCCTAACAGCTCTGACCTCCAGCAGCAGCTTCCTCAGCTGTGAAACCAGACTGAGAGGGAGTGAGAACACAAAGGAAGTTTTTTTTTTTTTTTTTTTTTTCTGGGTAAGCACAGGAAGCTGTAGAGCCTGATACTCTATTTTCTGCCAATAATCAGTCGTGTTCGAAAAATTTAATATTGTTATGGTGTTTTTCAACATGGAATTATGCCTATTGAATCAGTGTTTTCAAAATATTGCATGTCTTCACATAATGGTTTCCTCTGAAATTATGCAGATGTTTGTCAGTTTTGTTAGTTCAAAGGGCAAGAAGTACAATAACACTTACCCTGAACATACCGACTTCATTTTTAAACAGTTCAGTTTGTAGCAAATTACAAGAAATCTTGTCCTCATTATGATTCTCTTCACATGAATGAAATTAGATGAAAAAAGAAAAGCAGACTAGTCAGAGGTGGAGCAATGCTTGTCTCTTTGCTAGTTGTTTTTATGACAGTTTTGGTGTGCCCATCCTCCCTCCCACCATTCACCTCTGGACCAGGACATGGATGGTTAAGCAATTAGGCCAGTTTTGATAAAAGATTCATAAGTCACCCCAGTGGATCGTGCAAACACAAGCATGTTGTGAGTAAAATCTGCTTGCGATGACATCGGGACTAGCTGTGTTCGGTCAGACAGCACGCACATCATCGTTTTTGCATTTTGTGCTTGGGTCTGTGTGAGCGTGCAGCCTGGATGTGTATATGTCTACTAATGTCGTGATTTATTTCAGGTGAAACAATCTCTGGCACAGTCCACTTTAATTATGCAGCAGGGTGTGTAGATGCAGTCACCACATTATCCCAAGTCACCTGTTATAGGGTCAATATTCAGAAGCTGCCTAGTGTGTGCTGTCTCTCTGAAAGGAAATTGAAAATAAATGCAGAGCTCTTGTGGGGTGCTTAAAAACATTAGGAGCATGCATTCTGTATAATCTGCATGCTGTGAATTAGTAGTGCTTTGTCTGGAAAAGACCCACTTATTTACATTGGTACTGTATATGACATCCTCATTTCAAGAGAGGCAAATTGTTGGACTGACTGGTGATGTTTTTCCTTTAGTTTCCCTTTATAGACAGCTTGAATGAAGACCTCTTGAGCAAGACAGCTTACACAACAAGGCAGTGCATCACATTTACTTGTCACAGTACTATTGATAGTTTTTTCCTGTATGCAGATGCTCCCCTCCATCAAAGATCTCTTGCTGGGTTATGGTAATTTTTCATTGTGTCATCCTGAACTCTCCTCCCATATTTTAAGTCAAGTCATGTTAGCTACATTTGGTGACTATGAAGCTTACGTTTAATAAGGAAGTTTGTTTCTGTTCTGTCATTTCCCTGTTAGGTTTGACATCAGTACAGCCCTCCATCCCTCCGTTTCAACCACCTTCTGATACCAGAAGAGCCTAATCAGAAGTATTTATGATCTCCTTTCTCCTCTCATCTCCGACCAGCATATACTATATAGTCTACCTCTTGGGTGGGGGAATTCCTACTGTGCTACCATATACCCTATCCCCTTCATTTGTTCATGTCACCACGCCACTGAAATGATGCACTGGAGTCTAGTTACCAAACAAAGGTTTCATGTTCAACTGCTGCATCACTGAATTTTGTTACACCCTTTCAGTTGATCTCTTCTTATGGAAAGTCCAGTTAGCACATGTTTAATACAATTATTATTTATTTTCATATTTCCATACTCAACTTGAAGTTGACTGTGGCCTCAGAACAAAATAGATATCCTCGTGGTTTGTTTTAAATTAAGAGAGCTAATATTAGTTGGATTTTCTATATCTGCAGGAAAATAAGAAGGTGTAACTTTTTACAAAAGCCCACTTTAGTTGTGTCAATGTGACCAGAGGCTGTTAGATCAAGTATAATTGTCACCACTAGCAAAATGACAGCAGCCTCCCTGAATCCCTCCGCCTGCTTCATAAATTAAGCAGTTGTTTTAAACCTGACCCACTGTCCCTAAAAGTAGAAAAGAGTCACCTTTCACCAGAAAAAAAGGACTAAAATAAAAGATTTGAGGTGGCAGCTCCTGGTTGACCCAACAGCGTTGGCCTTGAGCAACTCCCAGATGTCAGTGTTTCCAGTCTATATGAGATTTCTTTTAAGTGTGTTTAGATGACTGCTGACAGTTTTCATTTGCTAGCATGCTCCTGCAAAGCAAACAGAATGACTGCAGCAGCAGAACCAATTAAATTAGGCAAGCAAATACAAGGGTGTAATTACGCTGCCCTGGCACAGTTAATTGTGCTGATTATTGTTTTATGCAGACTGATGACTTTAAATACCTCAAAGAAACAAAAAAAGTTGCAGCAATTTAACCTTTTTGGCCAAATGTTGTCATAACTTTTGGCCTAATTTTAAAATACTGAAAATAAAGCTTGTGTTAGTGGAGCACACTTTACATTGCCAGACAGTAATATATTTAAAAACACTTTCTGCTCAATAAATATTTTCATATGAAGACAGTTATGAAAGATTTTACAGTAACACACTGCGTACTTCTCAGGAATCTCATTACATGTAATAAAAAAAAAGCTGTTGTATTATCATAATGTCTTGTAAGTTCAAATGTTCAAATCTGGTTTAATTAAAGGTTGCTGTGAAGGAAGGGCAGGCTATATTAACTGTAAGCATTGTAGGTGAGACATGCGTTAAGAGATATCAGCAAATGAAAAAAAAAACAACTTGCTGCTCTTTTTAGTGTTTCATCATGTATTTAGTGAAGTCAGTTATTTAGTAAATGTGTCTTTGGTGAAGTCAAACATTTTACAACATCAAAGTGTTGGAAAATCCTTAAATAAAACTAGCAGGGTCTTACATGGTCCATACATTAACCTGCACATCAGTCAGTCTGTGTGAGGCATTAAGTCTCCTCTTCTTTAATCATGTCAAGTCAGATTCCACAGTGGCATCCTCTCCTCAAACAAACCAGCTCCATGATGGGCCTGTGTTTGTTCGTGATCCACTCCATTACATTTCAGCTGCAGCAAAACCCTCCACCCACGGACCACACCAACACAGTGGAGCCTCTTCCCACCCCGTTCACCTTCACCTCACCCCGCGCTAATCAGGCGCTCACTTTTATCCCTAAAGCCATTCATTAGCCACCCAGTCAAACATCAGCTTCAGCCCCCCCACCCTTAACGTCTTGCATCAATCATTTTTTTTTTCTGTTTGTCATTTGCCATTGTTTAGTTAAGGACAATGTGAAATGTGATTGATGCTTGCATGACAATTAAAAATCGCTTTTAAAGTCAATGTAGCATACAGTTAAATTCTGCCTTTTCACAAAGTTTGGACAGGATGCACTGACATTGTTGACAGGTTCATCATGTTGCTTGAGATCGCTCTGATATGGATTTGGAACTGAACTGTTCAGAGTCGAAGCGTTTACAAGCCTGAGGCGATGGATGATTCAGGTGAAAACAAATTCTTCATTTTAATAATGTTGGCAGTTATGACTTCATCAAGATTTTGCAAGAGATATAGCTTTGTAGAGAAAAGAAAGTACGAGTTGCAACAAAGCCCTGAGGAATTTTTACCTGAGTAATTCCTCACTGAACAGCCCCAGCAGTAGGAACATTTTTAAACCATTATGAAGTTATTTTGAATATTAACCAATATGAGAATTTCAAGTTTTTTTTTTTTTTTTTTTAGAAAGAATAAACTTGTTCAGGAGGTATTCTGGCCTTTAGATATTGGATTTTCTGAGTATCACTCCTTCCAGGATAAACACCACGCTATAGTTCTTGTTAACTGATGAATTTATTTAATTGCACCTTAGCAGGGATGAAAAAAATCCACTGTTGAACTGTTGACATACAGAGAAACAAATAACATGGCACCAAATTAAATTTATAAATGGACACAATTAAAGATGTAAATAAAAACACATCGGAGGCGGCACAAAACCAAGAGGGAATGAGGTAGTTCGAAAAAGACAGCGAAAATCTTGACATTGACAGCACACATCATCCTCAAACATCACAAAACCTCTTCTGCTTTGCATGGATCTGTGCATACCACCAAACAAATTTTCGACCTGCTGTGAAAATGTACGTACCCCACACAAACTCTTGTCATTTGAAAGTGACAGAGTATTACTGAAACTCTCTCTTATACAGTGAATTTAGGAACTGTGACTTTCTGAAGTCAAAATGGGGGAAAAAAATTCATTTTGAGGATTTGAGGTCTGATGACTTACATCTGATCAACAAAACTAAACCACATGTGATCTAATTTTCCAACGGATCAGTTTTTGCTGTTTATGTCACATGAAGATATTAACACTTATCTATGAGCTCTTGCTGCGAAGTACACACATTTACACACAGCGGTGTTGGATTATCATACTGATTAAAAATGTAAAAAACTGATAAACGTTTCTAAATGTGTGATTTCGCTAAGTCAGTTGTTTCAACTTCCTCATTATATTCCCAACATCTCTCTGGGATCCCAGCTCAGTGTTGGTCAGTATGTGGTCAGACTGGTGTCCCTCTGCAGCCAGAGATGTCTCAGATCTATTTGCCTCCCATTGTATGCCTGCAGCAGAGATGCTGACCTTAACAATGTCCATTTCATGGCCCAAAGCTGTGGATAGTTTGACTGTGACACTGCTCTCAGTTTTCAGTTTTCTTAAATGTGTTGGCAGGAAGTCAGCAAGTTTCTCTGATGATGGACACGCCATCGTCTCTGAACCTCCTCCTGAGACTGCAACATTCCACTGATGTGCAGCATTCCTTCTTTTTATATTAATTTTGTGTCTTTTTTTTTTCTTCATTTGGATCTCGTTGTTATGATGTGTTTTTCTGATCCAGCTGGCTACTGAACACACGGAAAGCATCCTGGGAGGATTGATGGGAGGAGAAAAGGTCCTGGAGCTTCGCTCAATTCCAAGTCAGTTAGGATCTATCATGGAAAAATGCGTAGGAACAAGTTTATGCACAAATTCATACATCTGAATATTTTTGGGTGCATGTACTTTGCACAGTTTTGGTTGTACACCATTTTTCAGTATGAAAGCTACGCAATCCTTCATACACGAGGTCCCTGGTGAGCAATAAATAAATAAATAAAAAAAGGGATGATGTGCAACAAGGGACATTAGTTTGGTTAAAAAAAAAATCCATTTCCAAAATAAATCAAATCAATAATTCAAATAACTAAAAATGATAAATAATGACATGAAAGGCTAATATTTATGGCTGTTAAACTGAGTGCCAAAAGCATGCCTGTGTCAAGGAAGTGGGTGCTGTCTTGTTAGATCTTGCCCTCAAACTGTGTCTAAGTATGCCTACAGTTCTACCTGTACAATTAAAGAGGCACATCAGATGATAAATGGAGCACATAAGCACCACTTTTTCCACTTGAGTAATACCTCTGTGTATTGTTGACAGAATTTTAAGTGGAATTTATTCCACCCAGAATTATACTCTTTTGATACAACAGTAAGATGTGTTTGGAGGGAACTGAAAATACATTTAAAAGCATTTTCAGCTCAAGAAATATTTCCATATAATAAAAGGTATGGAATATTTTACAGTAACACACCATGTCTACCTGTCAGGAATCTAATTCATGTATCATCACAATGTCATGTGATGTTCAAATCTGGTTTAATTAAAAGGTTGCTATGAAGGAAGAACAGTAAGTTTTGCAGCTGCATAACTGTAGACCAGGTGAAATATATAAGAGATATCATGCAAATGAAAATGAGGAATTTACTCTGTGTGGGAACATTTTTAGATGGACAGCGATATGCATGTTTTCTCATACTTTGCTAAAGTGAAAGTAAAGATTGGACGTTGATAATTGTATAGGGTGGCAGACCATTGTGTGACTTTAAATGGGACCCATTTAAAGTTATTTATTTATTTATTCATTACATTGATCATTTGCAGTCCTCAGGAGTTCCCATTAGAGCGTAAAATGGGAGGTAATCGTGTATCACATTGTTGTATAGATCACATTACAAGTTATGGATCAAGTCATGACCATCAATCAATAAACTTAGCCCTGAAGGTGAACATCATTAGGAGACCTGACGATCAATCGAAAATCAATGTCAGTGATGGATTAAAGTATTGGCTCCAACAATGCAATCCAGTCTTTCTGATCTGACTGGACCGCCTCGGCTCTGTCATTGGTCCTGAACTGGCTGGACACTATCATACATAAACGTGCCCTCAAAGCCCCACTCCACCCATTTCTAAAACCTTTCCAGACTCACCCTGGGAGAAACATTGGCCTGTTTAAAATGTTGCACGTAAATTCAGTTTTGCCTTGACATCTTTATGAGCCCATTGTTGCTTTTTCTGAAAAAAAGGGAGGCTTTGGTAAGTTTGTGGAGTTGTGAATCAGGGGAAGGAAGCCTTATTTAACTGACAGGGGTCTGTTAAACACATTGGAGCACAGACTGTTAACTGATAAGACTAGAAATCCTTAAGTGCACTGTGCTCTGATGCTTGTTTATAATAAATAAGAACTTTGTAGTTCCTTTAAGGATCAATTTTTTGAAAAATCTAAGTATTATATTAGAGAATATTGATGGACAACAAGAATATTCTTCAAGTTTTTTACACTATCCTTATTTGCTTTTTGTCTTTTTTGGAAGACAAGTGTGTTTCAAGGGACATTTTCTGAATAAGATCTAAAGCAAAAAAAATTGAACATGACTGACTTGACAGAAGATAAACTTTTTAAAAAAATCTATAGAGGAACCACACCAAGTAAGAAATACTCAATGTTGTAAGAATAAATTGTTAAAAACACCTGGGCATTAGTTAAACCAAAGGGTATTTATAATGACCCAGAGGTGTGTTAAAGGTTATCATCCACTCATCTCAGTCACAGAATCGCACCAGAGGGTAGGCATTTCTGAGATCCAGTTTAGTAAACATCTGGGCTCCATCCAGGACTGAGTAATAGAAAGGGATATTTATTTTTAACAGTGATGTTATTTGGGCCACAAAAATAAATGTAAGGGCGCATGGTATCATCCTTCTTGCCCACAAAGAGAAACCCTGCCCCAAGAAGAGAGGATGATGGATGAATTATACCTGCGGCCAATGATTCGGTGATGTACATCTCCATGGCAGCCCACTCAGGACAAATGAGGTTGTGTGCCTGCTAGATGGCAAAAGTGCTCCTGGCAAAAGATCAGCAGCAGTCATATGGTCATTGAGGATGTAGCGATAAGGCCTCTTCTTTAATGAAAACCTTGCACAGATCATGACAAAACTTGGGTACTTTGGAGAAATCATGTGCCGCAGAAGTAATCTCAACAGTAATCTCAGCAGGGTCAAGACTACTGGGTGGACAGGCTGAATGAAGACTAAGTGGAATAACAGGACTGGTTCCAGGTAACATCTCTCCCTGCTGGCCAATCTATATGAGGATTATGAGTGTTTAAGCAGGGAAGACCCAACACCAGCAGGGAACTAGGTGAAAGTAGGAGGAATAACTCGATCCTCTCAGAATGACTACCAGAAAGCAACAAAGTAAGTGAAGTGGTAGAGTGCATTACTTCCATGATGATCTGTCCATCCAAAGTCCTTACTGCCTGTGGGTGCTCAGGGGGAACAATGGTAAGAAATTTATTCTATTCTATTCTATTCTATTCTATTCTATTCTATTCTATTCTACAGTCATTTAGCAGACTCTTTTATCCAAAGCGACTTACATTTGAGAGTAAGAACAACACAAGCAAGAGTTCAAACAGGACATCATAATATAAGAGCCAAAGTCTGATCAAAGAAACTGGCTTCAGCACCACAATCAATAAGGGCTGAAAGAGGAACAGAACATTGCTGGTGAGACCAAGTAGCCAGTAATAACAGACGTAGTGGGGCAACATGCTCAGGGGTGGTGTTGCTTGTCAGGACCCCCACGTTTACTGACATTAAGATGCTTTTGACAGAGACAAACATCTAACACAGGTTGCAGCACAGTGCTCCAGTTGCCCGCAGTACAAACACTCACCTGCATTCAGTCAGGATAGATGAGTTTATCCAACCTGCATGGGCTCCTCAGTGGGTGGTTGTGGAGACACCTCAGGGAACACTAAACAGGAAGAATGGTTGGGATGTAGAGTTCATTGGTTGAGGTGATGGACAAGACACCTCACGTCTTCTCTATCGCAAACAGTTGTCTTATTTCAAAAGCCAGGGAATTGAGAGTTTAAATAAGGAGATGAATCACATAACAAGTTCACCCTTGAGACCTTCAAAGAACTGACAATAGTGCTGCATCATTCCAGTCGACAGTGACGGTGCACAACTCCACTAAGCAGAGTAGCCTTTTGGCTGCTTGCACTTCCCCTGTTCTGATGATCAAAAACTGTCTTTGTCTCTATATCTACAGAGAGGAATGTGACTGGAGTCTGAGCATTATAAGCCTCTGCCCAGGCCAACGCGCTCCCTTGCAGCAATCCCATAATGTACTCTTTGGTCGTTGTTACTGGCCTATCCTGGAAAACCAAAGCACTCTGAAGAAGGAAAACTTTGCACCTGTTCAGTTCACCGTGGAAAGGTTCAGTCAGGCAGGTATGATTCATATGATGCTTTAGATCTGTAAAAATCAAAAAAGGCATCTGTGAGCTAACAAGTTTATATTAAAGATATATATATATATATATATATATATATATATATATATATATATATACATATATAAACAATTATATATAAAACAATTATATCAGATTTTATTATTTAATGTCAGACTAAATGCTACCAAACACAAAGACAAATCAGCCACTTTGTGCATTTGTATTGTATTTGAAAATCACTAGTGCAACATTTTTACCTTAAAAGTAACAGATATCTTTTCTGACTCCAGTAATCTTCCTTTTCCTAGTGCAGCTGTTGGCCGGTTGTGATAGGAAGACAGATAACAGATGACATGTAATACACGTTGTGTAATCATAACATTACCCGCATGATAACTTACTTGAGATAAACAGTCAATGTGGGTTTAAGGGGGCAAAAAGGAGCAAGACAGTATACGCTTAAGTGACTTGTTTGTAGATCAACACTGATGGAGATGGTGATACCTCAAGCCTTTGTTTGGATTTGTCTTCACCTCACACTGTGCTCAATGCAGTGATCCTCAGCAGCACCCTCATGTCTAAGGACGGGTCTTTAATTCTTTCACTTCCTCTTCATATTACTTCATATACAGATAACCCACAGAACCAAACAAGCCGCTGGCCCTGGTGAACCCTGTTTAGCCCTTCTGGAGGTCAATGAGCTCTTTTTAGCGTTTCCCTCCTCCTTCCTCTACCCGTCTTTATCTCCCAGCATTTGTTTTGATCCTCAGGGGTCATTAGCCAGACTAGATGTTTGTCCGTGCACAAAGGGAGATGGTTAATATGTTTCAACGCATCCATTTGTCAGCTCTCTTGTCTCTGGCCGCACAGTGTGTGAAAGGGGAGCTTAGCGTCTCAACTGGCATTTCAAGACTTACAAGCATTTCAACACCTCTGGCAGGAAAGGCCTTCTGTGTGTTTGTATGTGTGCATTTGTGTGAATATATGTGTGTTTAAATGCATTCCTCCTTGAGGGTTGGGTTCCCAGCCTCCAGGTCGATATATCACCCCTGAGATCATCAGCGTGCAGTTTGAAGGAGAAAGAAAATGGAACGTTTAACTTCCTGCCAACATGCTTGGTCCTGTCACTCTGCTCCAGTCAGATTAGCATGACTTACGAGAACTGGGAAGAAGTTGAAGAGAAGAGAGGAGAAAAAAAGGGAACAGAAGAAGAGGAGAAGAAAGGAGAACAATTATTTCCTTGTAAAGCAAGAAGGAAACCAATGTCATAAATTGTAGGTGAATGTTTGTGTTGACAGGAAGTAGAGTAGTTAGCACTGTTTTGATGATAGCACCGGTGATTTGTTGAACCCTGGCCTAAACAGGAAGTCAGCAGTTCAGATCCAGAAAAAAATGGCTATCCTAACTGCACTTAGCTATCAGTAGCCAAAAAGATCCATTTGTCTTAGTGATGAGTGATTCTTTCCTCCTGTTCCCTCATGTAGCTTTCAGAACTCATAATTTTACGTATGTGACCAAAATCTTAATTCTAATTTAAAAACAAACAGTAGCGCCAAAATAAAGTTGGCATTGTATTTCACAGCATTCAATTTACTTTGCATATTCAGAACAAAAGTCATCTCAAAGCACTTTATGGACATTGATCTCAGAATATAAAGTGACTTATATTTTGAGCTGTCACATAACCACCAAGGAAGAGGAATTGGGTAAAAATAACAATATAAAAAGAAAAACTGATTCTTCTGATACTGATTCAAGCTAAAGTTGAACTTGTTTATTTTCACTTACCCCAGTGGTGTGTGTTAATTAAAGACTAGTATCAGTGCTAACAATGCTGTGATCATCTATGAGAAAGTAGCTGTAATAGGCCTGTATTACAAAATATAAAACTGATTTGGAAAGTCTAGTATTAATTGAAAAGATTATTAAAAAGGGGGTTTTTAAGAAGTCTGGAGGACAAGTGAGAAAGTCAGAAATAAAAAAAAAAACATTTTAGAGCAAAGTTTTTCATTTCTTTGCTTTTCTTTTTCACTCACTGTTTAGTTTGATTAAAGCACCAGAATTACTTGGTTATGGTAAGGCTGTTGTCTTTGTCTCTACTGTTGCTTGATTACCCTAACCGCTCAAAACAGAGGGCCACCCCATGTGAATCTGGTTCTGCCAGATTCTAGTTCCTGTTTAAAAGATGTTTGTCTACCTATTGCTAGCTTAAAGGAAACTGGTGGGTTGTCTCTGTGTGGTTCCTGTAAGGAATCGAGTTGCTTTAGAGTGTTAAACCAGTCCATTGTAAATTGATGTTAAAGTTTTCTGTATGTGCTGCTTGGTCATGCCAACATAGACCTAATGAAACAGCCATGGAGAGAGAAGAGGGGAAGAACAGGGGAAATATAACTACAAATGATAAAACAAAATTAAATAAAGTGATATTTTAGCAATTTAAGGCATAAATTTCAAGCACAGAACAATCAAAACTGGGGTTGTCCTAAGGTGCAACGCATCACAGATGTGCCAAATTGATTATCTGAAATTGTACAGACAATTAATTTGAGAAAAAATGAAGAAGACAAGCGAACCATGCAATTAACTGTAAATAAATGTAAACAGAAATAGAAATTTGATGATAAAATAATGTGTTTTCATGTGGAGTGTGTTCAGATGATATTACTGATTAGTGCTCTGCTCTTTGGATGTACTCACATCGGAGAAAGCTGAAGTGGTTTGGAAGCGACAGCTTTTAGTTATTAACAATGGTGCCACCCTTGTGCTGTTTTACTTTTAAATGCATTGAAATATTTCATTTACTCTTTAGGCATTTGGAGAAAAACAAGAAATCAAAGACAATGAACATGTTGTACAGCCCTGCTTAAATTCTAAAAACAGAAGCTGATTACATGATGACTTCAAGTGACGCATGGTCTCCAATGAAATACAATCAGTCACAGCAGCAGATACCAAAGCATGCACGTATTAAAATGTGGGCGTATGCATTTGTGTGTTCATTGTTAAAAGACAGTGTTTTTTCCTAATGAGATGTAAATGACTGCAGGAGGTGGTCTCCCACTCTCTCAGTGGGATGCCTCTCCACCTTTGAAGTGCTGAATTTAGGGGTCTAGGGGTTGTCATAGTGATGCTCCCTTAGTCTCTCTTGACCGTCTCTGGAGAATTGGCTGTGATTGGAGTATTGACAGGCATGTGGCAGGCTTCTTGGATTTCCTCTCCCCCCTCCCTTCATTCTTTTCTCCCTTGAGCTTTTCTTAAGAAAACTTGAAGAAATTGAGCAGCTTGACACACTGAAAACAAGTATAAGTGGAAAATATCAAATTCCTGTGATATCAGTTTTATATTTGATGTCAAACCAAATGTCAGGGATATGAATACCTCATACAAGGCAGATGAGTAGAAGAGATTTAGCATGGGGCTCACGGTAGCGTATCCATCTGTGACTTTGATTCTCCCCACAGAGGACAGTCGGTGATGTGGAAGGAAGACAAGCAGTGGGCATTAAGTTCATTCCAACCACCAACAAGGTGATCTGCCAGACAAACCTCGCCACTCCATCTGTTCAAGGTGTCTATATGTGTGACTGCAAGCAGCAATTAAAGACATGTCACCTGCTGGGGTGTGACACTCATGTCATCCATCATGCAGCAAAACGTGTGAGCAGCCTGCACAGGAATGTGCAAACTGCGAAAGAAGAGCACATAAACAGACTGCAAGAGGATACATTTTAAAAATGACAAAAGAAAGAGAGTGAGGAGAAAAAAAACTCAAAGCTGACCAACATTATGTTCCTACAAGGACCCTTGCTCTGTGTTGTCATCATGGATCATGTTTAGCTGTCATTTAATGTGAATGTATTAGAAAGGAAGGTCTTTGTGGATGAATTCCTGACAGGCAGTAGCCTACAGGTCTCTGACCTGCCCTCTACAAGTCAGCCCCCTTTACCCCCACCCTCTCTTTAAAAAAAAAAATCAACATTGCCATCTCCCTGAAGCTTTACTCAAGAACTCCATCACGTGGTCGTTTAATCAATTAAACCACATCTTACATTCTTCTGGTGTGAGGTCATGCTCGCGTTTCCTCTGGGGATTTCTTTCTTGAATGACTGTTGCCTCCTCCCTCTTCCTCTTCATGCCAAATTGTTGGTACCCTCCTTTTTATCACCAGCATGCGGTATTTCATTAACAAGCTTTGATTCATTTCTTCTTCTCATGTAGGAAAACTTTTATACTTTGTCGCCAATTTGGTAAGCAAAGTGGCATAAATTCCTCTATTTGTGTTGAGCTGTTCCTTTGGAGATGAAAGGAATCAGCTGAAGGAGCGGTTACCTTCAGGTGAAAGTCACAGTAGGACTGATGCATTAACTGATCCAAGTTGTTTAAAACACCCCAGTGGCACCGCAGGGATTTAATAATTGGTTTCCATGTGGAAACACTGAAGACTACTTTTCAATGTGTTCAAGCATTTAACCTGTCACAACATAAACAAAACCCAAAAGCATTTAATAGTTTTTAATATTTAAAAATTACAATACTGTGTATACACAGATGTATTTCTGGTGGTAGTCATATGTGTTCACAAAGATGCAAATTTAACACATTTAAAGGTCATACTGAACATCATAAACATGCAAATGCATGCAGATGACACTATATGGCCGTATGCAGCATCCTTTCTATTGTTACTGAATATTATCCATTGATTTTAAGAAGTTATGTCAAAGTCATTGTCTGGGGAGAAATATTTAAGTCTGAAGATGCTGAAGTTTAGCATAATACAGTACAAGTGGATCAATAAGGAGCAGGGTGTTGCAACAAAATAACTTGCATGTTCAGCAAACCTTCACTAGGTAAATACAGCTTGATGAGACTCACTGCAACAACTTTGTTTGCTGTTGTGTCTGTCAGATGACATCATAGAACTACACTCATTAGGGTGTCAGGAGCGAGAGTCTTTAACAAAAAAGCTTGAAGAGGTTGTGCATCTATCACAGTAATAACTTGTAGCTTAACTGTGAACAAGATTGACTGTCTTATTGCCACATAAAGGACTTTAGCATTACAAAGTTTTGTCTGAAATGGAAAAAGTCTCTGACATCAGTAACTTGGGAAAAGAACTGATAAGAACTTTCTTAGATAAGCTTTTTCAGCTTCAGTGTCCTTGAAGGGATGATAAAGTCAGGTAACAAATAATAATCTTGCATTTTGGAATTTTAAATTACTGCTGTCCCTTACCACACCAGCTCCTGTCCTCCTAGCAAGGACCTCTGTGTGTGTTGCTCCCATATGATTTACATAAGGCCACAGAGGCTCGTAATCTCACATGGTAATCACTGTGCTAAATTTAACATGGGGGATAAGGGAAAAATCAGGCCCAAATCAAAGGGTTTGTTATCTACTCAGTGCTTATAATGTAGATTATGAAACAGCACGGTGATCTGATAAACATATGGGCAAGGAGCAGGGCACAAACATCTGCGTGCCTGCTGGCCACACAGTAGCAGAGAAGACTTTATTCAACTGCCTTTGATAAAAAGAGGAAGTAGGCTAAAAAGGGAAATACATGCACAGTATTAGAGTGTGTGTGCATGTGTGCTTGTGTATGTGATTTCTAATAAACCTCTTGGTCATGACTTGCTTGGCAAAGTGTTGAGGAAACAGTCCCAAAGTTACCTTGGGGAGCGATTGTGTTTGAGTGGAGGGAAAGGGGGGGGGGGGGGGGGGGGGGGGGGGGGGGGGGGGAGAAGGCATTTTGGGTAGATGGGTGGGTGGTGAAGAATTGGACAGAGAACAGGAAGACAGATCGCCTATGGCAAGCAGGACTTCCTGTTAGATCCAGGTCAGTAAGTTGCAGCGTGACACTGAGGGGGGGAAATGGTCTGTAATCGGAATAATCAACGTGATTAGCTCAACCAAGCTGCAGCGCCAGACCTCAGTCCGCCACCCAGGCTGCTGCTGGCCTGCATGCACCCTCAGCATCTCTGCATGGGAACGATGGAGGTGTCAGTACAGGAGACTTACTTTGTAATCATTCATATGCCAGAATGTTGAGGGAGTTAGGCAAAAACAGGAAGATGAAGAGATCAGCTCAAAACTGTGACTGTATTTAGAATATGTGACTCAGAATTGTGGGAAAGACTTCCCAGAAAATGAACCAGCACTGTGTCACAAACAAATAGCTCCCTCTGGGAAACAAAATCCAGCCAGTGTAAAAACATTTAGCTTTTCTCTGGATATCACAGCATCTCACCCTTTTGAGCAGCCATAATGGGTCAACCAGATGAAATATTGATTTACATAATGTTTGCTGCAAACCTTTTGACATAGAAGATAAATACTAAAGTGTTTAGATGGCACTTCTAGTACGAGCATATAAAATATCATCCACTTCCCCAAAATATTGCAAAACTCTGAATATTGCTAAACAGATGGAATTATGAAAACAGCACTTAATGATATATCTTTTATTGGTGATTAGGGGAACAAGAAAGCATCTGCTTCATCTAGTGAGTAAGTCATTTATCAGCAAGCCAGCGTTCTCAGAGTATCCATCTCTTTGTGTCTAAACAGGCTGTCAGTCACTGCACTGGCTCTTCCTGTTTACCTGTCCCATTGACCTCCTCTTAGGAAAGCCACCGCTGCTGAGTTTTCCAGGCAGCCCTGAGGACAAGCACTCACACGGCCAGCTTCAAAGTTAAGGCAAAGTTTACCCTGAGTTGAGCTTCCACAGGCCGCACTGATGTTCACCGAGGTTGTGTGTTCAGAGTGGGGGTGGGCTTCCTGGTCTAAACACACACACAAAGAGAAAATAAAGGCAGAAAAGAGAGCAAAGCGAAAAAGAGGGGGAGGAGGTAAACAGTGAAGTGTTATCACAGGTATCATTTGTTTGAAATGTAACTCAGTTAAACAGTATGGTTATGCGTGTTAGTGTTGGTATTTGGTTGATGATTATCAGGCTACTAAAGAAAAGAGAAAACATTAGAATATATATATATATATATATATATATATATATATATATATATATATATATATATATATATATATATATATAACTTAAACTATGTTAACTTATTAGTTAACATAGTTTTGTCTGTTTAATGAGTCATAACAAGTCACACTATACTGGGCCTTCCTGGTGCGAGATTGGTAGATGATCCAGAGATAGAAATCTAATAAAAATTTAAAGCTTACAAGATGTTTACTTGTTTACCAATTTATTTATTTATTTTACTTTGGGGTTTCTGTGTGAAATTAGTCCAAATTGGACATCAGAAAATAATAATTGATTTTCCAAATCAAAAAAGATTTACATGAAACTAAACCACATTTTTTTTGAGTCAGCCATAATTGCGTTGTGTTTTACATCATTAACAATTGTGTTCATCTTTATGCAAATATTCCACACATGCAATTCAAACTGGTTACTTCAATCGTAGCAAATTTCCAGGTTAATGCAATGATGTTGCAAAGAAAAACTTTTCATTAAGTCATAGTCACTTTAATTGCTCTCACTGACTAAATGGAGCTGGCATAGCATTGTTCAGTTTTGGATTTTCAGGGAGCTTACAAGCATTTCAGAGCTGAAACATTATATGTCACACACCAGGGTTGAATAATTTCATTCGGACAGATGCATATATGTAAATGCAACATTTCCCTGAAAGTGGTCATAGAGAAAAGTAAATATATATATATATATATATATATGCATACACACATATCTCAGTGACCGCAGTATGACCTAGCAACATGATGATTGTTCTGTTTCTGGCATCTCTCAATGTAATAGTACTGTAAACCAACAGTCCCCCAAGCCCCTTGAGTCACTGTCTTGCTGCAGCCTTTGTATTTCTACAACAAATTAGACAGGAAAACTTAAATATTGGGTCATCTGTCAACATGATGGGTGAAAGGAAAAAAGAGGCAATTTAAACCTAATGTATTCCAATTAGTGGTCCACTTTTAAAGGAAAAGCTGACTTTCGCATAGAGAAAATCGAAACATGGGTCACCATTGAGGGGGTTTCATTTAGTGTTTGAGGTATGGGGGTCTTGTAAGGATAAATAAGGCCTTGTGGCTATTAGCAAATGAGCAGTAATGTCCCCTGAATGATGGCGATAATGATGCAGTGGACAGGACATTGGATTTTGATTGGGGTCTCTCTGTCAATGGGCCCCAGCACACACAGGAAGTGCTTGTTTGTTCCGAGCAGCACGATTTCCTGTTGGACTGGCTGACTGGGTGTGTGTTTTCCACTGTGATAATCAGTGCAGGCATGTGTGTGCTCGTGCGCCTTATTCGTTCGTTTGCCTCTTATGGTTGCTGGTTCAAAGTGCTGCCATTCGCCTGAACGGAAGCACCTCACCTCAGCTAGGATGAGATCACTGTGCACCCAACAAGGGACTTCCTCCCCACACAGGAAGTGGAGGCGCAGCTGAGAGGGAAAGGGCTCTTCCTCTGCCACCCCCGCTTCTCCTGCTCCTGCTCTTTCCACGTCCTCCTTCATGATCCGTGTTTTGTCTCAGAAATGAGATAAAGCATTTCTCGTGCTCTCTCTTTCTCCTCTTTCTCCGACCAAGCAGGAAGTGCAGCCTGCTTTGTTTATGTAACAGAGGTCCTGTCTAAAGCTACCCAGTGGCCTCTGGGAAATGGGAATCCCCAGACTTCATTTGCTCACATTTGTGGAGTGGACATCCATCACCAATCGAGTGCCTGCATGTGTATATGGCCGAGAAACTTTCAAGCGGAAGCAAAGAACAGAAGAGCATCTGTGTCAATGTTGATGACCCCTTTCCTGGGATGGTTTTCCTCTACTTAAGTTGATCCTGCTGCAGTGGAAAAGAGACTGGACATGCTTTCCCATTCTGCCATTTGGCTTGGGCACTTATCTATCTGCACATGATTCTAATAGTGAATATTTGCACCCACTATAGGCTTGAGGCTGTGAGATATGAATGCCACCGGTGATGGATATCACACTGTAACTGTGTTTGCCTTGTTCTAGGGGGATATGTGCATACTCATGAGACTCATGTGACTAGCTGAGGGTCTACAGAGAGAAGGTCTATCCATCTGAGGCCCCCGGAAGATTGCCCAATGGCCATAATGGAAGGAATGAAGACTTGTGAGCATGTGGAGAGGAAGTAGGCATTTAATCCAGTTGAGGCAGGACTGGATAAGTGTGTATCGGTGCATCTGTGTGTGCAACAATATATATATTTAATGTTGTGGGCACTGTAAATATTCATTCACAAAAACAAACATTATCTGATTTTCTGACAAAATACATAATTTATGTGGAAGCGATTATGGAAACCTTACCACTGCTTTGGAGAAATGAAAAAACTCAGAAGATGGTGTGTGATATAAAAATGTATTTCTTCTTTTTTTCTTAAATCTACAACAGACAAATAATTCAATATTTATTGTGAAATTGTCTGAGTTTACACATCTTATCTGCTGTAGCAATGCCAAACCAATTATTCATGCAAAAACACTTTTACATTCTTGATCCAAGCTTCTCTCGCTTTCTTCTGCATTACTTGTTCACAAGTCTTTCAATTCTAATTAACCATTCTCCCTTGACTGCATTAACTTGTCATAAATTGTTCATTTCACACTGATGAATACCACCTGTTTGTGAGGAGGTACACATTCATGAGACTTGGCTGGTTTAGACTACAAGAAGTTTGATGTCATCGGTGCATGACTAATAAGTGAGATATTTGACTGAAGAATATTACAGCTTACAGAAGAGAATATTAAAATGTTAGTGGACCATAGAGATGCTAAGGCAGCTGTCATTGAGACAGAATTTTATTCCTTCTCATGCCAACACAAACACAAAAATGTAGAAATTATAACTCTTAACTGGCCACCCTTGATAATTACATGGGGAGTACAGATTTTGCATAATGTGTGTTTATTCTGCATATATTTTTTCCTTTCAGTAAAGCAGTTTCGGAATTATATTTATCTCAGAAATTCCATCTATTTCCACCACCTGCATTATTCTACAAAAAGACATGGGATGCTGGAGCCAGCTACAGTACCTATAGTCAGAAGGCAAGGTAGATGCTGGTATGTTGCCAGGTTGGTTGCCAGTGTAATGCAGGTCTGACACAAAGAGGCACACAACCATGGGTCCACACATGTGGCCGATTTAGAACCACCATTTAATCAAATATGCATGTTTTGGACTGTAAGAAGAACCCAGAGCACTTTCAGAAAAAACTGAAACTGCAAACTTCACACAGAGCATTGCTGTGAGGTGGCAGTGCTAGCCATTTAGTTATTCAAGTCATTTTTATGTCAATTGAATTTTTCCTCCTATAAAACTCGAAGGCATAAAATTTGAAATAATTTTAATTAAATTATACAGTACCAATATTGGGAACCTAAAATATTGTAAGAGAATGTTTTGATTTTCAAGAATACATGAACTGCCATTTAGTTTTAAAATAAAACCATTTTCGATTATCAGTATTCTTAAGAACAATATTTCACTCTAAAGGAATAGAAATCGAAATCATGTACTTGCATGTGTACACACTGTATAACTACAGTATGCAGTTGTCAGTGTTTTTACACATATTTCTGGTTATTGTTCTCCTAGTGCTTTGGATAATATATCTTCAGCCTTGGTTCTGTGGCTCTGGAGTTCTACTAACAAAGCAGAGCTTTTGAGAGGCTGCTATGAGGACTTATAGCCTCAGGACGTATTGGCTGAGGTCAGAGAGTACAAGCGGCGACAGCTGTAGAAACGCTGGAAGCCCAGTGCTGCATGAATACTGCCGATTATAGCCAGCATCATATGCGCACGGAGACACACACATAAATGCATTCAACACACATACAGTGATGTGATCCTTATCTAAAGGATACATTGTTTAGAGGTCATTAGAGCACCACTAAACAGGATATAGACCACTGCTGGAAAGTGTGTCTGTGTCCATGTGCATGCTGTATATGATTGTATAACACAATCAGAGGCTAATGTGTCACGGTTATGTTTTTTATGAATGTTCACTATTTGCTGTCTGTCTTGAGTGCACTCTGTTACCTCTACAAGGTGTTTATGTGGTTGTGCAGTTTGCACAGAGTTCATCTTCCATTTCTAGGTGAGGGTAGATACACATGGGCAACATTGCATAACTGCATAGGGTGACCCAGCGCTCTCACACATACTGCTCTACTTCTTTTACCTACTTCTTTCAAGGATTATGCATAAAAGATAAAAATACATACAAAAAATAAACAAGTTATCATAGTACAAATAATTCAGTGTTTTAGAAATTTTCAATCGGCTAACGATTCTCCCTTGATGAAAACAGTTTTAGTCAATTGTTTTATGAGGGAAATTGATATAGCTTAGTCTTCTAGAAGTGTGTAAAAGCAAACAAAGTTATGTTGTGTGTCATTACAGCATTTGTTGTGTCTCTTTGCACATCATATATTGTAAAGGGATGGCACCCTGCAGACTAGCATCACAAAAACTTTGAGAAACACTCGAAATGAAGTGGTTATACTTGCTGTTTGCTTATACCAATTACTGCTGCAACTAGCAGCATGACAGAAATGTGCATTATGTAAGCATTTCATCATCAGAGCAGATGTCATTGTCAAGTTGATCATTAAATTAGCCACAAAGTCTGCAACAAGGGAAGAAGGAGGGGGTGGTTGGATGAAACATCAAAATGCTGCATTTAAACTGTAGGCCAGGGCTCTTCAACTCCAGTACTCGAGGGCCACTGTCCTGCAGGTTTTAGATGCTTCCCTGCTTCAACACACCTGATTTAAATTAAATGGATCCAACAACTTGTGGCCATGTTCTGCAGAATGACTTATTAATTTGAGTCAGGTGTGTTGAAGCAAGGAAACATCTACATCCTGCAGGCCCTCGAGGACCAGAGTGGAAGAGAACTACCATAGGCTTTTGTGAGATGTAAAATCAAGAAGAATAAGGGTTCCATCAGTGGCACACACTTTTTAAAAAACACAATTCCTACTTAGGTTTCCACAAAAGATTATTACAACAGAATCGTTTGTATGAGTTATAATATGTTATTTTTAACAAACAACAATCACCACATTGTTTTACTGTTTGCCATGACTGCATGTAAACACAACATGCTATGATGAAAATTCTCTGGTGAAACTTAGGCTGTAAAATCATTTGGTTAGGGGTTAGAAATCCAAATTTCCATTCACTTAGAAAAGGGTCATGGTCAGCACTAGAACTCTTTTTACAATGCCAATTTCATGTATGTTGTTTTTACACTTCAAACATGCACATATGCCACATGCACAAGAGAGTTCCTGGCTGATTCATGCCAAGTGGTTTTATAGCCTTTATATAACCTTTTGTAATTTTGTAATAGATAATGCATGAGAACGGTTCATTTACATTTGCAGTGGTATTTCACATTGCAGCATCTTCAACACTAACTAGGTCTACAGTCACATCTGAACATTGAAGTCCACTTCAAACCCTTCATCACCACCATCATCTCTGAACCGCCCCTGTTCCCTTTCTCATGGGAACTTCACCTCCTTTCAGTGTGCTGCCTGGTTCACCTCTCAGCACTGGCTGCTCTGGGGTTAACTCCAGAGGCCAAAGGTCACAGGATCACAGGCTCCACAATGCCTCAGATTGTTGATTGTTGATGCTGAGGCTGGTGCTGAGGGGAGGGGTATGACTATGTGTGTGTGTGTGTGTTTGCATTTGTTTGATTGTGTGGGTATTTTCTGTTTGTGCATGTAAGCTTATATGAGTGTCTGAGTGCATGTGTGAGTGTCAGTTTTTGTGCATGCTTCGTGACATGTTTGCAAAAGGAGGACAAGCAAAAGGAGGAACCTGATTGGCCGGACCACCGTGGCAGATGAAACTTGATGGACTGCATGCTTTCTAAGCTCCTGTTGATGGGGATTTGGAGGTCTGTCTTTGAGGGGGGGGGGGCAGGGGGAATTCAATTTCCTTCCCCCTGCTCTCCAGCACTGTTTGGATAGCTTGGCCTGGGATTGGAGAGGGTGTGTGACCCAACAGATTACTCACACACACAGAAAGTTGGCTTAGAAGGTGGTGTCTGATGTGCAGTGTGACGTGAATGGACACAGGGGGAATTTAGTGAGACAGAGAACTGTCAGTCTGTCAACCTGTGCCTGCCACTCATTTCCATTTCTGACTGATCTGCAACATGTTTGTTCTCAAGATTTCCATGAGTGCCTCAAACAAATATTGATCCTCTTGCGGTAATTTGTATGTAAATTAAACTGGCATCAGGTTTTATTGACTGAACATGATCAATTTTTATGTTAAACTCTTAAGGTTTTTTATTTATCAGGTGTAGCAAGGAGGTTTTTTATTTATTTAGTTTTTGTTTGTTTTTATTAATTTAGTCCCATATCACACACGTTCATGCATTTAATGTCTAAAGAATCTACACCATCCTGCAGTTTCAAGGTTTTATATATAAGGTCAAAATAAAAATGATTGGATCCTTACTGGGTCTTATCACAAATTACAGCATATAATCACTTATTTAACAAAAACTAAGCTAAATTTAGAAACACTATGTGAAAAGTAAGTACAATCTATGATTTAGAACTTGTAGCTGGTAGAATCAACTTTAGCTAAATGAAGTAATCATTCCTCATAATAAAAAATATTTTCCTTTTTAGCTATCTTCTTGTAGATTTGCTGCTGTGTTTTGGATCATTTTTAAAGTCTCACATTTGAGTTTAAAATAAGTTCATGATCAACTTAAAGCTGTTTAGGTTATGTAGATAAAAAATAGTCCAAATCAGGATCCCCCCACCACCATACTTCATAGTTTATATGAGGTGCTTGTATTGATATGCTGGCTTTTTTTTGTTTGTTTGTTTGTTTGTTTTTCCAGAAAATTTTCATTGCTGATGTCTTTCTGCCTTGGCATTGTGTTAATACTCCTGAGTACTGCGGATTAGCAAATTGGCTAAAAATGTTCACTTTTATAGAGTTGCTCACACCTGCTGATGATCATTTAATCAAGTACATTTAACTAGGAGCATCTGGCCGCTCTTAATTCCTTTGAAAAAAGTAAGAGTGAATTTATATGAAGACAGAAACCTAAGGTAAGTGTACTTTCTTTTTCATATGACTATGAAAAGTAATATAACTAATATATTTCTATTTTTATGTGCAGACTACAAATGTAGTTTTAGAATTAATTTGCACACGTGCCAACCATTGCTTTTCGGTAGAGCAGGGGTCCCTGAGTCCAGTACACGAGGTGTGTTGGAGATGGGATGCATCTAAAAGTTGCAGGATAGTAGATCTCAAGGACTGGACTTGGGCACCCCTGCTGTGAAGAGTGCATCTCAAAATATAACTTAGATATGTGGGTGATGGTAAAAAGAAAAAAAATCTTCTGACAGTTGTGTAAGAAATAGAAATATCTAAAATAAATTAGACTTCAAACTCATCAGTCTATCACATCAGCCTGTCAGAAATGGTGTGAAGCAAACAGTGGACTGCTGACATAAATGCTAAGGTGTAGTGCATATTATTGGATGCTAATTTTAGTTTGGAAGTTCACAAAAATCGAGTTACAAGCTCACAGAGTTAAGCTAAAAGTAAACAAAGTAAATATTTCTAAAGAATACAAATCAAAATTATTATTATTTTTTTATTTTTTATTTTTTTTTGCTAAATAAAAACAATTAGGTATTATATAACTAAGAATTTTGCATATCATTTCCAGGACATAAATCTGTCTCGAAAAGTTCAGCAAGAAAACTGTATATGGGAGAGAACATTTTAATTAAGCTGTCTTCAGGTTTTCTAACTTTCCTGATATTTTAGATGCATAAAATGTAATATAACAAGCTACAAAAAACAAAAACAAACAAACAAACAAAAACCCCAAGATTATATGGTCTCCTTAGTGAATAGTTACCAGACCCAAGAAAGCCATTTATATTTGCTAAATAATACCACAGTAGCGTATTCCCTTTGGGATCATGTATGAGCTTTGCTGCGATTGATGTTATGGTATCTATTTTACACTAGGGTTCTGAATTGAATGTGCATATAAACAAACATATTTACCACTCTGTAGGGGGTTGTGTTCCACCTCATCAGGAATGTCAATTACTTCTGCATTGTTTGTCCTGTTATGTGTCTGTTTGTTTGGCCTTGTGGAAAGCTGCGATAGGGATCAGGGAGGAGGTGTGGTGTCGATGACACTTAAACTATTTGCCTCCTCATTACCTTCAGCCGTCTCTCTTTCACCTAGCTGTAAAATGAAGGAATGTCTTTAAAGCCTCATCCAGTTTTACTGGCATGCTGACCACTTCACCATACACAGATGTTGCCCTATGTATGTTGTTTGTGTGTGTGTATGTGTGTGAATGTGTGTGTGCTGTGTGGTAGAATAGTTGAAAGGCTTGCATGTGCTTCAAATTATATTATTGCACTTGAAAATTTTCTTGATTGGTAAGTCGCTTGCCTGAAGTTGCATATTTACTGCGACTTTAAAAAGGTAAAAGAAAGGCAACGATAACGAAGAAGAAAAAAATGGGATTTTTTTTTTTAAACCACATTTGGTCAAAACTAGTTGTGAAAAATGTCTAAAACGGAATAATACAGAACAGGGAATATAAGTAGCACAAATGAAATTCAGTAAGTCACAAGATGAAGAGATATGAAAATATTTTAAAAGAGTCTTTGAGAAAACATTTTCCTTTAAAGGGACATATTGCTGCACCAAAGGAAGATTTTCCTTCCTATAACAAACTATCTTCTTGAACTGTTTGGCACATCTTTTTGGAAGTTCAGGATTTTCTTCTGGTTCTTTATTCTACATCAATATTTGGACAACACATGCCTAGTGACTAATCTGGCACATAAACATTAAGTCAAGACTGAACATGCTTTGGCCAATCAGCTGACCAGTCAGAACATACAGGACTTTTCGGCTAAGGGACCTTAAAGAGAAGATATAAAACAACATTTGAGGTCAGAGGCTCGTGTATCAATGCACATTTTAAGAGCAATCATGTTTGTTCAACATTAAAGCATATAATCCTTCTGACAAACTTGTAAATCAACATAATATGGGCAATATAAACATCACATATTACTAAAAGCAGCAAATGAGCAACCTTGAAGCTCATTTGAAGAACATGCTGTAGTTGAGACTGTTTATTTAAGAGGTACTTCAGAGCATCTTTGAACATGACTCGGCCAGTCTGAGTCAAAGGCAAGAGCCAACACGACTGAGATTATTTCAGTGATTAATGGAATGAAACCTCAGAGATAAAGAGAAACAGGAAGTGTGCCTACTGTAAACTAATTTAGTGTTTTGGCATACAAAACATTCTTTTATGGTTGATTAAACGAAAAAAAAAATCCATAATAAGCAGGCAAACTTGATTAATAGCTTGATATTAGATTATGAGATACAACTGAATGAAGGGAAGAATGCAGCCAAAAGTTTCTCAATCTGTAATATGATTTGTGTCAATGGCAGTGATACTAATGTAATTTAATAAAGCTTACCGGAAGCAAAATTTTTTTACATCTTTACTGTACACGTCATTGGTTCATTATTTTGTTTCTGTATCATTAGCACAACTCGTGATTCACAAATTACAGTGAATTTTAGGAAACCAGTTTTAAAGGCATTTCAGATACTTCATTATATAACTGTTTTTTCTGCTTTATTTTGTGACCATATAGTCTTTTGTTGGGATGTACAGTGACACCAGCTGATATTACATAAGTCTAGTTGCTACAGAGCCCACATGGAGAGCTGTATTCATACATAGTTGATCACGAAACCACAGAAAGAGGTATTCAGAGCACGTTCATTATAAGTCAAGTGAATGCAGCCCCAACGTATTGCTATCAGGCATAAGCACATTTTTTTATCCAGTTGCAGAGCTGATGGTTCAGTCTACAGCTTCACCATATTGACAATGTTATTTAAATGGTTATCAGGTCAAAAATGATGCTCCAGGGTTTGGGTTGAGAGAGTTATAGTTTACTTATTTAATTTAATTTTGACTGTAAAGAACAAGTGTTCCAACAAGAACTCTTCTGCCACTTTTTAAATTCAGTTTATACATTTTATGTTGCCTTAAATGGCTAATGATTTAGTCATTTAAAGGTTGTATAAGAAGTCTTTTTTTTATCAAAAGTGGTAGCATTGCCTCATCTCAGTTTCTTTAATTTAAGTTTTTGCTGGCTTTCTCTGAATGAAAAAAACCAGTATTCATTAAAAAATGTATAAAATTATACGCTTATTTGTCCAAGAAGAGTGTCTGAGTTTGCATCCAGTCAGTTGCTCCTCTCTTCACCATCTCACAGAATTTCCACTGCTGCTGTCTCCAAACTTCTAATCCATCTATCCCTCAGCTTTTTAAATGTTTGACACCCTGAAACCTCATACTTGTCTGGTCATGCCTCCAACCCTCAGCTCACCTTGGTATGGGGTATTCTCCAAGGGCATAAATAACATGAAAGCAGACTTGAGTTTGCAGTAACAACATGGTTAAAATTGTTCAAAAACAGGGTAAACGTGTCACATTAGATGATTTATGTACTGAAACCTAATGTAGATACAAATGAGATGCCTCTGTGCCAAACCACTGATGATTATCTTTCTTTGTTTTTGTTTTTTTTTGTTTTGTTTTTTTTTCAACACTCAGGCTTAGGAGGATAAGTGTCCTTTTGAGTGGATGGAAAAATCCCAGAGTATTTAGATGATTGGAGATTAGCTCCACCTAGATAAGATGTGAATGAGGATAAGAGGCATTAGCTTTGGGATGTGCTTCTTCTCTCTTTCATCTCATTTGCCTTCCATTTCATTTCATCTGTACTCATCTCTTCACCTCTTGTAACTAATCAGGTGTAAAGCACAAGTCAGAGCAGAAACCGGATGCCACTGTTGTTTCAAATATCCCTCACACTTCATGACTTCTGTTTCTAAAAGAAGAAAAAGGCAAAAAAAAAAAAAAAAAAAAAAAAAAAAAGCTGTTCCAGATATGAATGACTCTAAGCGCTTCTTCAAGACTTATCTATGCCTTTGATCTGTATTGGTTTATTTGGGTATATATATCAATCAGTCTCCACTGGCCCCGCTCCTTCGCTTCCGGCCATGACTTCCTGTCTCAGATTAGTCTTCCATCCTGCCCACCTCAGTGGTTCACGATGCAACGGCACTTCAGGATCACAGGTCACAGGTCAAGGGTCAAGCAGAGAACGGCGTAACGATGTCCAGACTTAGAGCAACTGACCACTGCTTTGGAGGAGTGTATATGTGTGTGTGAGGTAGTTAAATGGTTGAAAGGAAACTGTCCATCAATGGGAAATCTGAAAACAATTTGACTGCATTAAGGCATTTAAAGCGTCTCCACTGATTTCCCCACTGGCCCCTTGTCAATACCACACACACCCGTTGCTGTGTTGGGACTAGGAGGCCTCACACAATTATGCATTCACTTGTGTGTTGCTTCCTCATTTGCACATTTGTTTATTCATTTGTTCATTTGCCACTGGCTTTGTTTCGATCCAGCTGTCATCTGCCTTACAACAGATGAACTGTTATCCTATTTGCATATATGTAAGTAGATGTATGCACTCTGCAATTTGCATTAAGACCATCAAGTTATACCAGGTTTCCTCCTATCAAAAATCTATTTCCACTCTCTAATTTACTTGTCACTCTATGGTGCATGATTTAGAATCAGCTCATTTCCCTGAAATATAAAATCTGCTGTAAATTCAGGGAATGTGAATAAGATTCTACATCAAAGGTTAGACTAATGGCAGCATACCTTTGCCATGACTCAAACATCTGCCTTTCTGCAGGAAATGAAATGCATAGGAACACCTTTAACTTTTTATACTCTGTATATGAAAAGATTTCTCTGCGTACAGACCATGTTTATGCATCTCCACCCCTGTTTAGCATAACCTCATGACTAAACCGTTCCACCGTTACCACTAGGACAGTTTGTCTGCCCCTGCACTCCATAAACAAGGCTTTTTCTCCAGAACTCTCCAAACCCTTTGGCTCGCTGTAAAAGTTCCCATAAAGGAGCCCGCTGATGCCTCCTTTAATTGCAGCGTGTAATCTGACTTAAACACAAGGCTGATAATAGTGCTGTCTATGGAGAGGTTAGGATTAGAAAGGCCCCTTATTCCTACCAGCTCTCTTATTATCCCCTCAGTTCTGGCCGCAAGGAACCAAAGGGCCGACGTGCTTGTTTCAAGCGGTGCCAGTTACCCTGTGACTCATCTAGGTTGAGAAACATTTGAGGAGAATGGAGCCCCTGTTTTGGTGTGTCAGCGTGCAGCTTGCAGCTCTCTGACAGATTGCCATGAGATGTGAAGGCAAATCTCCCTGCATGCTGTGCGAGTATGGAAAATACGCATGTCTTTACCTCAAGTTATGCACCTCGACCAAACTCTCAAGGAGCTGCTGTGACTGCCCCAATGTAGGCTGCATATTTGAGGTAAATGGAGGTTTAAAAAAAAACATTACACTGAGAGCCATTCTTAAAGGTGGAGATGACATTTTTACTGTCTGTGCAGTCTTGAGTGTCTCCCAAAGACGTTAATATATTCAGCTCTTTTTCAAATGTAGAAAAATACAAGAAATGAGTGATTACGTCTTGTATCCTGCTGTCATTTGATATATTACAGGAAAAAAGCTAGACAGTTTCTGTTACATATTCCTTTGGCGTTGCTTTCTGTAGTTGGAAGGTGCTCCAGGGCTAAATATATCTGAGGATATAACGTAAACCATATGTAGGGACATCTTTTCTTTAGATTTTATAAGAGAAAAAATAAAGAAGAAAATTTAACAAGTTTTTTTTTTTTTTTTTTTTGTCAGGACAGTTTATGTTTAGTTTTTTTTTTGTTGTTGTTGTTGTTAGATATTGTAGCAACTATCTGGTCCTATCATTTTAGTCGCTCTAGGTGTGGGGGTTCCTGGTCATAACGCGCTTTATTAAACCAATGTCCAGACTGCAGAGCAAGTTTGGGGGTTGTTCCCATTTATTGAAGGAATAAGAAACGTGGATAAATGACCATCTGAAGACCAGAATAGTGGTCTATAGCAATATAATGGATGGATGGCCTTGAGGTTATGATAGGTATGGAGATATAGTAAAAGGCGGTGGAAGAAGCGATAAAAGAAACGGTGCAAAGTGTTATGAAGCGATGTAAGAAGCGTTCAGAAGCGATAAAATCTGTACAACCTCCCGCTACCCAAGCACACAATGCACTGTCACCTCCATGCCTATATCCACTTCCCCTCAACACCGCCACCAATGGTCGAGGGGAATATAGGTCACCTCTGCCATTCCAAACATAAACAAACACCACCACCTGAACCAAACAATGAATAGAACTAATGGCTCCTACAGATATCTATCAGAAAAACCTTTCTGACACTTAAAACACACTCTAGCACAATCTGTGCTTTGAGTTCTCAAAGTATCAAAGCAGTACTGCAGCACTATAAAACCTCCTTAATGTCTTGTTTTTTTTTTTTAGTTTAAGTTTTGTCTTTGTTTTGTTTTTTTTTTTTGTTTTTCACCACAATCTGCACCAACCATCACAGACTTTTCTAATTAGGTTTCTTTTCGCACCACTTACTAGAAGTGTCTCAGTAGTTTGATTTGGAATCTTCTTGACAACATCAAGAACTGGTGAAACAGAGATTTTAAGACCTTTGTAAAACTGTAGAATCATGTTTTCTAGCATCTGTGATGCTCTTAGACAACTTCCTTGTCTTTGCCAATAAAGAAATGGGAAATAATAATCCTTTTTTAATTTTCAGTTAATTTTGGTGCCTTTATTTTCCTTTTTTTTTAAACTGATTTCATTTGATCCAAAGGATGCCTTTGGGTTAGATTTGGTTTAGTATTTTTCAAAGCCCTCTTCTCCATTGTAGATCAATAACTTATAACAATAAATTGAAAGTTTTCTATAATAAAAGTTGTTTAAAATTCAAGCTTGCCAATAATTCCATCCAATACTCTATAACTCTTCACTTCATGCTGGTAACTTTGTGAGGAAACAGCAGCTAAGTGACTTGATATTATTGCTTATACTCTCATGCTAAGTGTTTTCATGGGGCCTATATATTAGAGTGGCATGTGCTTAAGCACTCTGCAATATGCACCGGGGGACATTCAGAACAAACATTCCTGATCAATAGACATGTTTAATGCTAATCATCTGCCACAGCCCCCCAGTCTATTGATCAGAATCTGAAGTACACCAGGTTCAGTGGAAGTGGGGTATGCATATACACACATGAGCAGCCTTGTATGTTTATTCAAATACACATGTGTTCAGTTTGTTTGATGATGGCAAGAGGAGCCCCTTTGTATTTATCGATCCTACCTCCTTTGAAGGACACGGTCGTTGGGTCATCTGTCACAGAGCTGGAGGCGACAGTGACACACATGCACCCACTTCAAACAGAACTGATGGACCATGCAATGGACAGACAAAATCGGTTAATGGGGGTCATGAGGGAGTTTAGATTGTGGACATAGCGGGGTTAATATTGTTTGGCTGTATTTGATCATATAAAATTGGCAATCAGGTAGGTAACAGCAGATGAGAGGGTCTTTCCTGTCAGTAGTTTTTTGCAGATTTCCTCACCTTCTAATCTATTTATCAGACTTGATTATCATTAGCTCACAATATCTTGGCCATGTCATTCACCAGTGTCTGGATTGGTCAAGTTATGGAATCAATATCTGTTCATTTGACATGAGTTTTGCAAGCTGGCAGTTGGTGCAAACTCTGTGCAAATGTGCGCAGAGTTCATGGAAAGAGAAACTGGGAGGGTCTTCTTTCACAGGGTGCGTTTCCATATTCCTGTTATATCAGCATATCAGCTGGAGGTGTGAATGTACAAATAAGAGAGTGCCTCTCCAGAGTTTGCGACTGAATGTGAAGCACGCCGCTGACACAGCCTGAGAAGTATTCCTGCTATGCTTTATTCTGTTTCCGCGCCACTACATCCTCACTCTGACATTTGGCTGTGATAAGAGGAAAGCCTTGAATCCCACTCATATCCACAGTGAATTCCAACCTCTGGATCCTAACTTCTCTCCCACACTCCAGCATATAGCAAAACTGCTGCACAGCTCTTGGACAATGATCGGATTCAGGCTGTATGCATGAGGCTTTTTCACACTTCCTATCGCTAGCATCTGCATTGCTAATGACTGAGTGACTGTGTTTCTCTCTTGCTGGCACAGTTGCATTTCTCTATAAAGCTCTGTCCCTCCATGTTTCTGTTCTTTCTGCAGATCTGTTGGTTTTTTTTTCAGCTTGGCAGATGCATAGGCTTGACATCCAAAGCTGCATCAAAGTTCCAGATGTCAAAAGAAGCTGTATGCCTCAGCTGAGTGCAGAATGTGGCACAGGCCTGACAGTAAATGTCATTTCAAAGAACATTTACAGCATTTTTTACAGATGTTACATCAGGCCTGCATAGTTCAAGAAAACAAAATACTGTTTACACTGATTAAGGTTTTACTTTCTCAGACGTGCAGCTTCCCTTCAGGTCCATATTTCAGTTCAGCATTAAACACAGTCATAACTCTATTCCCACCACAGGTTCCAAGGAACTCCACAGAATTTATTCCACCTGAAAAATGGTCTTAATCAATCTTGAACACTTCCTCCCCTTCATTCGTTCAACTCTCCTTCTCCCTCTGTCTCGTTCAGATTTACACATGCACAATCCGAACACACTGGGAGCTTTCTTGAGTGTGGAGACTTTGTTGTATTGGTGTCAGTTTTGACTTTCCTCCCTCAACCGACTCCCCACCAGGCAGCAAGGAGGGTTGCTGGAGGCGCAGGGCCATGCCGGAGGTGACTTCCTGTTCAACAGCTGGGCCCTTGTTCGGACTGGGCCCAGGCTACACTGCGATAATCTCCCATGAGTCTTTCCACATGGGCAGAGAAGCCGTCATGTCGCACCAGTGTTTTTCCTGCCTTCCAACAAAGAAGAAAAGGTGATTGTGTTAAGACCTCTCAGCCCCTGCTTGGGGTCCCAATTTGTTTGTGTAGCATGCGTGTGCGTGAGCGAGTAAGCTGTGAATCATTTTGCGTTCGGGATGAATGCATGAATCAGCCTTTTCAGTAGGTATGTGAAGCAGTGGCTGGTTTAGGAGCACAGATTTGGAGCGTTCAGCTGTCACCAGCTGACCTCACCACAGACACACTTTGTGCTCAGCTACGAAGGAAACAGGGGTCCTCTCTATCCCACCCCCACCCCCTGGAGAACACTTACACCTTAGTTGGTTATCCTTAAATAATCTGGACTGCGTTCTGTGCGCATGCTGGAGAGGGCAATCTCCATCTTTTTTTCAAATCTTTCTTCCCATCATCTCCTCTCTCTGCCCCCCTTGTTGTGACCTTTGGCTGGTCGTAAGCCATGGAACGCCTCAGGGCACAGGAACTCACCCGCACAGAGGTCACCTGAGGTCACCTCAGTCTGCCTGGGTTCTTGTGTGCACTGATATGCCTTTGATGACTTATTAGGGAATGTAACGGTAAGTAAAATGGGAAAGTCCCAGCTTCCATCACCTGCTGGGAATTTGACTAGAGCAGTGTGTTATCAGAGGGATTAAAACTAAAATACAGATCCAGATTTTTGTTGAAAATTAAAAGGAACGATCTAGGTATGTTTTTGGTGAAAACATATAGATTTATCCCAGGTGTCTGATTGAAAGCGGCTCTTAGATCAGTTGTACTTTTTTGAAGCTTCTTCATTTTCAATCATAGATCCCCAAGCTACATTTCCTCTAAAAGTTTTTAATCCAAATGACACTTTCAGGTTTAATGAATGCCATCCCTCCCTGCCTTTCACATGAGGACACACACAACCAAAAAAAGTCATGCTGTCAGTTCACACAGTGCTATTCTGAACTTCATTTCCAACTGAAAGGCAGATGACACACGTGCAACTTTGATTGGACGAGACAGCTGCTCCCAGGATGTACGGAGGGCTTTGATTGGCCTTGGCAGCTGCCCATGCCGAGCTTAGTTTTAGCGCTTGCTAAGTGTGTGTGTGCATTATCAGTGAGGTCACTGTTTTACCATTGCACACTAATGCTTTTGAGCTGATGTTTATCCCACTAATCAAGTAAAGGCTTTAAGCACTGAGGCCATCATTGCAAGGAGGGTTGCTCAAAAAGCTGCACCGTGTGTTTGAGTTTGCCGCTGGATTTTTTTTTAACATTATTGGGCTGTTTGGTGAATTTTAACAAGCTTAAGTGCTTCAAGATCATATATCTTGATGCAATTTTAGTTTTCAGCCTGGCAAAAATAATTAGATCCCTCTAACCCCCCATGTCTCCTGAAATTCCTGCTTCATGTCACAAATCCTGGATATTTGTTCAAACCTCACCAGCCACTACAGCACTTTTATAGAAAAAAAGGTGTTGTGAAACATCCACCAACCAGTTGTTGAGAACCGTATATGCATAGCAGATCCCTAAAACACACAAGGAATGTGAGAACTCTGAACATATGAGACCCCAAGAATGCCACACATGCATGCACACACAGAGTTATTCATGAAGTGCACCAAGAAGTCTGCAGCACCCATCTTCCCTCCTGTGGTTGGGTTTGAGCTCTGACGACAGCTGAAGCAATTACATAATCACGCTGCTGCATGCGGACCGACCATGCCACCGCTGCGGTGTCAGGGGGGTGGTGCCACCGCAGGCCTCGCCACAGATGGCAGTTGTGCCTTCCCACACCTGCGAATCATTTGGACCCAAATTGTTTATTTGGCTTTTCTTAAGTGCTACCAGTGTTTCCTCTGTGCGTTTGTGTCCCCTCTGACAAAGAAAGCACCCCACATCACCCCAAAACAGCATGTCCCTCTGGGCAATGTGCAGTTTCAGCATGACCACCAACAAAACAGGGCCAAATTAACCCACAGGACACGCTCCACCTTCCACCCCACCTTCTCCTTTCCTCAGGCTGTCCTTTTCCAGAAATGCTTGGGCACTTAACACAAATAAAGGAGTAATTCAAACAAGCTCTTTAGAAGGAAATATCAAGTTGTTATTTGCTTGTGTTTGTTATTTTTCATTCTTTTCAAGGGAAAACTTCTCTTCCAGCAGCTCTAAAATTTATTTAATGTTTTCGTTGTTGCCAACACAGAAGAGGGGACTGCTATCTATTAAGTTAAACACTGCTCTTAGCCATCTAAACAGCCACTTCCAGTGGATGACTCAAGCCTGTGGTTAAAATTTATGGCTACAAGCTTCAGTTGGTCAGATGATCCACACACACACACACACACACACACACACATACACACCACTTGCCTTGGCTAATGTCGACCTTGGTGATAAAATGATTTTCCAGCCCAGTCCCCATCAGACAGATTTCCTTGAAAGCAGGAATCCATCCAAAATTATTCAACATTAAAACTGGAGCACTCACATATAAAGAAGAATTGATCTCATTAACAAATACCAAACTGCTAACCAGCCAGAGCTTGCAGGTGCTAACGAGGTTCACGCAATTTGCTAATGAGATAACAAGCCGGCTAATGAGGCCCTGAAAAAGGGTCATGTTGTAATGAAATACCCAGCTCACACCAACACTACTAAGAGAAATGAGCTCTTCTGGGGAATTAAAGAGCTTAAAATTAATATGCAGTAAAGAGATCTATTATTTCGTATCCCAGTTGGGAATGTTTCTTAATAGGAGCTTTGATGGGAATTGTTAGGAAGAGCTCATAACAATGAAATATATCAGGATAAAAGGAGAGAATGGGCAAAGCAATGCAAATGTGCTTGCAAGATCTTTGAGTATGAAACCACTAGGACAGTTTTGATCAAAGTTTTGTTATGTCCAGATGTCCTGATTTTGTGTGTATAATAAGATCAACACTGCCTCCATAAACTGTCCATATTTG
This sequence comes from Melanotaenia boesemani, assembly GCF_017639745.1. Classification (NCBI taxonomy): domain Eukaryota; kingdom Metazoa; phylum Chordata; class Actinopteri; order Atheriniformes; family Melanotaeniidae; genus Melanotaenia; species Melanotaenia boesemani. Next base: position 17,346,082 of record NC_055703.1, read on the forward strand.
CTAAAACCTAATACATTAACTGACCAACTTAGTTGAACTTTCATGTTCAGATGATCAATATATTTTTTTCTCATGCACATAAAAGTACATGAATAAACAATGCATATTTTTCTGTGATTACATGTTTTCCTTTAATTTCTTTTTCCTGATTCTGTAGAAATTTGCTGTTATAGAAGAAAACATAGAAGCTGCCGTTGTTTCACTTCTAATCCCTTGTGCTTCTCTTTGCACTACTTTCCCATCAAAGGAGCTCTGATTACTTGGAACTCCATTGGGAGCAGTTGTGAGAGATGTGAAGTGAGTGCAGAGAAAACACATCTCTAGAAGGCAGGGAGCAAAAATGTAGAGCCGAATAAAAGGATGCATGAAAAGATTATTTACTCCACACTGAGAAAAATAACTGCAAAGAATAAAAATACAGTTTTAATTATGTTTGCCCTAAAGACCAAAGTAGAGACCTTTTGCAAAAAACATCATAATATGGTCTGTTAGTCTTTTTTTTTTTGTTTGTTTCTTTTTAAAATTAACAATTACACTAACATATGAAGCTTAGCAAGCTTAGCATACACCACTGAAATAGTTTCTTATTGACTAACATCAAGAAAAACATTAATTGAAATAACCCATTCTGTTTCCTTGTAAGCCTGCATATTTAAGAAGGAATAATAAAAATGAAGATGTAACAATGAGTCTCCTGGCACATGACTTCCTTGCAGCAGATAATGTAATAAATCATAAAACTGCAATATTTTTTTCTTTCTCACATTAATAGTTGTTAAGATTGCGGTGCACAGACACACATTTTGGGGTTACAGTCAACTTTGCATAGGGTTCTGCCCACACTACTGCAAAGCAATACAAAGTGAATCACAACTTCATATGGTTTGCCCAATGTAGTGGAAAATATTAAATAGTCACAAAAAAATTCATTAATAATAATAATAATAATAAAAACTTTTTCTAAGTAATTTAGTTCAGAAGGGTGTTGGTTTATGAGCTTACTAAAGAGGGTAGGATCCTTCAGCCAGTAATCCAGGAAAAAGATATTTTAATGTTACCTTTTTACAGTCTGGTTTTATGCCATTTAAACAGAAAAGATAGCATCCAAACTTTATCATGTAGCTTTTCAATGCATAACCTTAAGCAAGTAGTTTTAAACAAATTAATAAGAAACTGAAAGTGCAAAGGAGTGTCTGAATTCCAAGTTGAGAAATTATATTTTAGGATATAAATTCAAAACATCAGTGGTTGGGATGGGAGTTCTGTTTGCGTAGCCCCATTGCCTAATCTGACCTCCAAATGTGGACTGTACAACCTTTTACATGTGGTACAAGAGCCATTTCATTACTATTTTTCAAAATTCAGTGACACTGTGCCCCTTTGTGGAGTTAATTTTGGTGTCTACGTGCAAAAAATCATGATGGTAGAGAAAAATGCATAGAATAAGTTTTTGGGCTCATTGCACAGTTTGTTGTAAGATTGAGTTGACAGGACAGATGCTGGGAATAAGCAGTAGTATACTGGATAGAGTTTCTGCTACACCTGCCTATTAGATTGATATTAACCCACAAACAGAAAATTCGGAGCAAACAAGACTGTATACAGACGCTCACATATAACCTCATGTACACCCTCTTATGACAAGAGCTACATCATTTAGAGACTATAGCATGTTGACACGCTCACAGATGCATGAAGTATATTAGTTTAAATGAATGTGGCGAACGCATACGCTTAAGAGTTTGACCCACATTGTCTCATGAAGAAATACACATGGGTGCATTTATTTATTTATTTATTCACTTTAAGCCACATTTGACCAAGAAATGTACATTCAGAGTTTATAATGTATTTTGTGAAAGTGGCAGGAACACACACTATATACAAACTGTATGGATGTAACTCTCTTTGACATCGAAAGCTAAGTGAAAGGTATTCAAAACAAACACAAAGTAGGACTAAAAACGTCCTGACTCACCGATGGCAGAGGTCAGGAAGCAAAGCATCCTTAGTGTGTGCGTGTCCACGTCTATATGCATTTATGAGTGTATGTTCAGCTCCTGAAATAGATTGGGGAGTGTATCCGCTCATTCTCCTCTCATGTTTTTAATCTTCCTGTCCATTTGTCTGTCATGCAGTGTTGCAGCACTTCCTGTCTGTGTCGCTGTGGTGATGACAACATAGCTAATAAAAAGTCAAACAGGAAACTGAGTGGAGACCCTCTAATTGTTCCTGAGGTGTCTGGACCAGGAGTCCTCATTATACATCCGCCATGCTTTTAATGATACAAATACACACGTGTGCTAGCAGCAGCATGAACATGAGTATTTGCACACATGCAGGAACTCTCCAACACATCTCCATGTAGTGTGGGAGGATGAAACAAACAGAAAAACATCTTAAGAAGAGTGGAAGTGAAGTTATTTCCTACATAATATACAGACAGGGTGTGGTGTGAGACTTCAGCATCAGCTGGATGTCAATAACTTTGAACTCACCAAAAGAAACATCCAAACACATTTTGCATGTCACATATTTTCTTATTCGGTATCAGATATTTAAATTTAAAGTTCACAATCATTATAAACCAGAAAGTCACACTCAGATGTCAGAGGGTCTCACAAAGAATGGAAAGGTAGCCACAGACAGTGAGGTTAGGGTGTCTTATATCCCAGACAGCCCACACAGGGGGGGATGTGAAAGGTGACCAGACAGGAGCCACCTGGTGAAAGGCCAAGGCTGGGCTGTAACCCTGGAAGGAAGTGGAGGTCCTGTGGAGCTTATGATGGTGATACAGGGAGCAGGATGTGCAGGCAGGAGCTAGAAAGATTCTCCTACTATCCATTTTGTTTATATTGTCAGTTATTTGCACCCCTTAAATATATATTTAAACAAAAATCTCTTTGAGAATGCAGTGTTTCACTTTCAGTAAAACAAAAAGACCACAGATCATGCAGTAATACATGGTGGAGGTTAATTATGGAGGTAGAAAGTAACAATGGAACACTAAAAGAAAATTCCCTTGCATTTCAAATAAAAATGTATTACTCTGAGACAGAAAACATAAAACTAGGCTTGAGGTTAAAGCTTTAGGTTATTTAGGAAAACAACCAGAACTTAACATTCAAGACATTAACAAATGATTGAAAAGGAAAAAAAATAAATAAACAAAATACCCAAAATACTGTTGAAAATCTTTCAAAATGGCTGAAAATACTACACTCTTTTCCATTCTGTGGATTTTCTCACCCATGCTCTATGACGTTGATCTCTGTCTGTAGTTAGAGGTTTTTATATATTTGATTGGATATCAGATTAACAAATGAACACAACTAAAAAGGGGTTCTTATTTCAACTATATATACTAAAATAACTTAAATAAATAAATAATTTAAAAATATCCATGCAAATCACCAGCCACTGCTGTATCAACTCCATATTAACAGCAAACTGAAACCCTGACTGTGTGAAAGCATCTTTTGTGTGTTTCTCACTCCCTCATGCAATTCCACCCTTTTCACCCTTTAGTGTGTTGTGGCTCCAGTAGCGTGTTTCTCTGTGTTTTTTACGCAACATGCAGCGTCACAACATGACCTTGTGCCAATTCCGTCCACATTTTGCCAGTCTCTCAGGCAGCCATGCCAAACCCCAGTCTACAGTGAGACTGTACACACACATCCATTTCCCGAAAGCAAAAACATGCATACACAAGTGCATGTGCGCAGATTACGCCCACATAATCTGGGATAAAAAGAGATAAACAAAAGCAATTATAAATTTCCACATTCTTACATAATCTTTTTTTTTTCCAGTTATACACCCAGACACACCTACGTACACATGAACACACACATCTCAGTGTATCTTAATAAGCCAAAAACAAGTCCCTGTTTTATGGCATTTGCAATATGTTTATGTAATAAGTGGGTTTACAGATTTGAGAGCATCATAAAAAGTGAGAGAGTATGGGAGCTGCATGCCAGACCTCAGACTCAGTACAAGCAGTTCAGTGTGTCTTAATTGAAAGTCTCACAGGCACACAACTTGTTTTCTCTGGGAATCAACCGGGGAGAGGCTCTAGGGTGTTGCTGGCTCAGCAGCTGCATGCAGAAGCTTGCGCAAAAAGCCACCAATTATGGAAAAAATTGTTGAGAATTCATTTGGTTTCGATTCAAATTTCTCACTACACTGTCCCAATGATGTCAAGCTGTAAAGCTCTTAAAACTCTACACACAAAAGTGTTTCTAAAGAAATAGGTCACCACATGTGAGCTGCAGTTTTGGGTTTTAATCCACGGGCTTAATTTGCTGACTCATTCTTTTACAAAATCATCAGACTGGTCAGTGAATTCTGTTCACTGAGATCTGACTGATTCATTACAATAACTGAGTAAACCAAATGTAAATAAGTGAGGAATGATAATCTCCTATATGTAAACAGGCAGGTCTCACCCCCACTGTTAATTCTAAAGCACATTCCCATGTTATCCATGGAAAGTCACAACCTGAGATAATAAATGAGTGGAGTTTTCTAATTTGGCTTAGATTCTGTCAGAGGTCAAGGAGCATCACCTCTGTGCCTTTGAGCTCTTTCTTGGGGGTTAGTAGAGGTGAGGGAATAGCCACAGGCGAGCACACACAAATGCAAATACTCATACATAAACCCCTACAATCTCACTCTATATATGTCTGATTTCCAGGAAAGTCAACAAAAGGCTTTCTAGTGCTTTCAGAGGTTTGAATTTATGTGTTCTGGTTTTCGCCAGATCACATTCGGGCTGTATTTCTCTTGTTACACACTGCATGGCACTGTACTCAATATCACACATTACATCTCTGTGCAAGGATGAGCTGAGCAGATCAAAGATGCTCATTAAAGACCTTATACACTCTGGGCTTTTCATAACTGCTCACACAGAGTCTCAGCCCCCTCGGCCCTCTGACCCTATGAACTGTGCGTGTACAGAACCAAGGCGTAACTAAATGGGTGGCTCCGGCGGCGTCATGAGAAGAGCTCGCCGTCATCCATGCAGAATGTGTGTCAGGAGATTGGGTAACTCTGCCAAGGGAGGAAAAGGCAGGCAGCACACACTACACACATTGTTGAAACTGAAGACATCTCACTTACACAAGACAAGTGTGTAGTGTGCAGAGGGGGCCTGCACTGGTGGATGAAGAGCAGCTTTTATGTTTGTATATGTGTGTTTTCCTCTGTTTGTGTTTATGCACAATTAAGAAGATGTAACTGTGGATAGATGTATGTATGTTCATGGACAAGAAAGCCTCTCCATATGTATCTGCTTCTGTGTTTGTGTGTGTGGTCATGCCTCTGGTTGAAATCCCCCATCAAACCTAAACATATTTAGTTGAAGCCATGACCTCTCATTACTCAATGTGCCACAATCAAAGGTGATAGGTCACTCCCACAGCATGTGTGTTGGCATGCACGAGCATCCCAGCAGTTATTGAGCAGCTTTTTGTCTCTGCATTCAGACTGTGGGACTCTGAGCGTGTATGTGCCTGAGCATGTGTGTATCATTTATCATCAGAGCTTTGTTTTCCCTCCTCTCAGGGTGTTTGTGTTTACCTGTGGCGCTTATCTGATCTGGCCCCACAGCAGGTCAAAGTCACAACAGGATTCTGTTAAATCCGTCTGAAGGACAAACCAGTGAGGATCAGCTCCCATCTTCCATTAGCTGCTGACTGTGACACAGAAGACAAAGCTGGGAGACAAAAATTTGTCAAACTTGTCACATTGAAGCATATGGAAATAGCCAAAACAAGTCCTGGTTTGAGTAATTATTCAGGAAGAGGTTCTGGTTTGGTAACTAGAGCTGGGCATGATGGATGTGGTTTCATCCGTCTAAAGACTGTCTCTTTCATTTGTTCGTCCAAATTCAGGCTTCACCGTGGAATTGGTTGACTGTCCCTGCAGAGCAGAAGCAACTTGTCTTCAATCAATGCCACTTAACAACACAGCGGAGCAGAAGCTTATGAACTGCAGTGTGTTACTACTTCTGAACAGATAATAAAGACACATTTTAATTCAAATGCAATTTTTATACACATACACATACAAGAGTGTCACTGGTGCTGGTGATAGAGGGTATATGAAGCTTAAGACGTTGTTATTAAGTTTAGATAACAAAATCAGATGTTGAGGAATGTAAACTAGGTAATCATTGTTTTTTTCTCAGGTCTTTTTTGAATTGAGGCCATTTGTGGCTTTGGCTGGAACAGCAAATATACATTATAAACTGAAAATGTAATATCACATGCAAAACTAATAAGCTAAACTTACACTAACTGATTAGAAGATGTACTCATTATAAATGTTTGCTTTTACATTTCAAGATAAAGACACTTTTTACCTGTTCTTAAAAAAAATATATATATTTTTTTTTTTACAATTTCACTGTATTCTTCTGCCACTTCAGGTTTTACGCAATGGCTGGGGACAGACTGTAGGAGCAAATACAATGACAGGCATCTTTTGAAATTTGTGGCCAATACTGTCCTTATTGGTCTGCTTCAGGAAGGAGAGGTTGATTATGGACCAGTCTTGGAAGACTTTGTAGAGTGGTGTGACAACCATTTTCTCAAGTTAAATATCAGAAAGCTAAAGACAAGGCCATTGACTTTAGGAGAACCCCTCCCTCTACCCTTCCAATCATTTTTAAGGGTTCACAGGCTGAAACAATAGAGCACTATAAATACCTGGAAACAGTGATTGACAAAAAACTTTTTGATCTCAACACATCTGCAATATGCAAAAAAGGCCTGTAAAAACTTTATTGTGTGCGCAGACTAAACACTTTTAATGTAGATAAGACACTGATGGTTTTATTTTACAGATCTTTTATTGAGTCTGTTTTAATGATATTTATAATCGAAAAGTATCATGGAAGGCACAATCAGTCCTGGCCAGCTCTGATCACCCATTATCAGAAGAATTTATTCTTCTCCCTACTGGGCAGGCATATAGGATCCCCAGGGTTAGAAGCAATAGGTTCAAATTTTCCTTCATTCCTTCAATTTACACTGAGCCTTGAGTGATTTAATTTACCTGCACTGATGTAAATGCATCGCATTTGATCTTAGAACTTGAGTTATTGGTATTCTTTTTATTCTTTTTATAAATTTATTTTTCAATTGACGTCTTGATTTTACCCTTTTACTTATCCATGGTTGTATTGTGGTTGTGATTGTTGATTTTATTGTCTTGGTTGTCTTGATTGTCCCTTGTATGCTGTACTACACTGAAAACCAAATTTCCCTTTGAAGGACAATAAAGGAACTTAACTTAACTTAACTTAAATTAACTTAACTTAACTTAACTTAACTTAACTTAACTTAACTTAACTGAACTGAACTGAACTGAACTGAACTGAAATTGAAATTGAAAACTGAAATTAAGTCTCAGCCACTGTCATTCAACTCTGTGAATTCTCCATAATAGGGTTCAACAACCTTGCTGCATATCTTTCTGCTTTTCTTATTGTTTAGATGAAAAGTATTTGCTTTTTTGCACTGTCATCATCATTATCATTATCATCATCATCACTTCTACCACCTATAGTCATATCCGTTTCCTCTGTACCTCACAGTGCTAAAAGACAACAGTCATCCAGACAGCAAATACAGAAAACTCCATTATGGGTTTCCTGAGTCACATTCCAACCAAACGACCCAGCCGACTGATGCCCTGTGCAGGGCATGCATTCCTTTTCTCACACTGATCCCCATACATGCTCCTAACATACCCAAACATCCGGGACCCTATCGGATGCCCAGTGGAACGCTGCCTGGCGACTAGTCATGTCTCTCAACCAGCTGGCTCACATAATCAGGAGCTTTGAGGAGACACTCGGGAATAAGAGCATTCCCTTGGATATTATTCCCATTCTCGCCAATGTTGCTGTCAGCATGAGTAAAAGGGGCTCAGGTTCAGCAGAAGCCACAGTAATGGGATGGACAGATGTTTAGACGTGTGGGAGCATGGGGGGTGGGGGGCAAACAGCAGTACAGTCTGACAGAAAGCAATCAGTTTTATGTGAAGGAACAGAATACTGTACTGTGCATTTACAGAAAGAGCTGCAATATGAGCCAACAGAAAGGGATCTGGATACACTGCTGGATAAGTAGAGACACTGGCAGTGGAGACAGTGAACAGTGATGAGGCACACCGTGAGGGACGAGCTGCAAGATCCGGGAGAGATACAAAGCTGTTCAAAAACAGAAAGAATGCATAAGATCATTTGTACTTGAATTCTAAGCAAAAAATTATGAATTGGCAGCTGAAAGAGAAAAAGAGGAGAGGAACAGAAGAGGTGGGGAGGTGTAGAGAAGAATGAGTCATGTTGGCAAGAAAGAAGGGGGAAACAGCTGAGAGCTTTTTGAGGTGCGTCTCTGGCTCTGATCGCCCTTTTATTTTGGCTGAAGTAAGCTGATACTTCTGATATTCGCTCGCCGTCTCACCAACACACACTCATTCTTTTTTTCTCTCACCCCCACCCCTCCTTCAGTCTGTCCCTGCCAAGTATTTTATCCTGGGAGGTGAAGTGAGTGTTTCCACATGTGGTAGGCCAGTGCTACTAGTTTGGCTTGTAACACTGACTCGACCCCTCATAGGAACACAAGAACAAACAGGAAAGAGGCCACAATTACCTCATAGAGCTTCACTTTTAGCGTAAATGCTCAGATTAAAATGTTAGAGTAACTTGGGGAAAAGGACGGCAGAAATGGATGAGCACTGAATGTGTTATCTTTGACATCAATTAGATACACCACTGTGTCAGTATATGCTAAAGCAGCTTTGAATCATGCCAATTTTATAATCATTGTATACTTTTCTGGTTTTTATATGTAGTGATTTATTCATTTGTTTGATCCCATACCAGTTAATGGAGCCACTTGGCAGGTCAGTTTGACAGTAATTAGGATAGGCTGATACAAGATCCCACCTAGACTCATTAGTGTGAGTAAAAGAAACATTAATATACCTGTTGTTCTGATGTTGCAGATGGCAGCTGCAGCTGACTCTACACTCCATCAGATGGACAGACAGTGAGAAAAAAAAAAAAAACTTTTTCTTTTCTTTTATTAGCTGTGGTATTACTCAGATTGTTCTTTAATACTGAGAATCCTCTGCCCATAAGGGGGGACTGTTTTATATTTATAATTCACTGGGTTTCCTGCAAAAACCTATTATTTTAAGCATACTCACTTTGCACAATATTGGTTTGGTTGCTCATAAGGAAGAAAAGGAGTGGAGATTGGTGGTTCAGTGACTCTCATACATCCATTTCTTGCTGCCTATCCAGGATTGGGTCACTAGTGTAGCTGCAGGGAAGCCCAGACCTCCCACTTCCCCGCCACATTTACCAGTTTGTTCAGGGGGATCCCAAGGTGTTCCCAGGCCAGCCAAGAGATGTAGTCCATTCAATGTGTCCTGGGTCGTCCTCAGAGTCTACTCCTGGTGGGATGTACCCTCACCAGTGAGGCATCCAGGAGTCATCCTAACCTAATTACTGTCCCAGATGACTTCTCAGCCTATCTCTAAGGGGGAGCCTGGCCAACCTGTGGAGGAAACTCATTTTTGCCGCTTGTATTCACGATTTTGTTCTTTCGGTCACTGCCTGCAGCTTGTGACTATAGGTAAGGGAAGGAACGTAGATCGACCAGTAAATCAAGACCTTCACCTTTTTGGCTCAGCTCCTTCTTCACCATGATAGACCAATGCAAAGTCTGGTCCAGTACTCCATATTCATAGGCACACCCCACAGGAGACCCAGAGGAACATGGTTGAACTCTTTCAAGTCCACAAAGCACATATAGACTGGTTGGACAAACTCCCATGCCCTCTCCAAGACCCTGAAGAGGGTGTAGAGCTGGTCCTCTATTCCATGACCGGGAAGAAAATTCCTTCTTAATCCGAGGTTCATCTGTCCGGCAGACCCTCCTCTCCAGGAAACCTGAATAGACTTTACCAGGGATGCTGAGGAGTGTGACCCCCCTGTAGAGCACACCACTCCAGTCCCCCTTTTATGTATGAGAGTTTTATGACTCTCATATCTAAAATTGTAAAATTGGGACACATCTGATATGGCTTCAGCAATCCCTTAGCAAGTGATTGGACAATGGGATAGAATTAAGCTTTATATTAAAGTTTTGATATTTGCAGCACATAATAAAGATGGGGAAAGCATATCTCATTATGGCTGATATGTTTTTATATTTGTGGACTGCCTTTTCAAAGATTTCACATGCACCACTCAGTACAAGTTATTTGTGTTGCTCCTACAGAAATAACTTATTAACCAGAAAATACAAGCCTGCTGAGGCTGGACTGCTGGGTGGAATAATATACCACATCACATGCTGAGACTTTACACATCTATGGTTTCTAGAAAAAGCCAAGACTATATGCTTAGTTTAACAAACTTAATTTTAAGCATGTCTGCCACAATTTATGTTGTTTCCATGTATTTTCCAAATACCACAACATAGTCAGATATTGCTGCTTTTTATGCAGCATTCATGCATTGTCAGAATGGGGAGAGGAAGAAAGTCTTGCATCACTGCACCCAATCGAATCAGCTTTTCAGGATGGTTACCCCCACTTACTGTTTGTTATGTACAGTTTATTAAGTGTTTTTTGGTATTATAAATAATCGACTCAGTCAATTTATTTAGACCAATTAATAAATATTGGTGGATGAGCTGAATGGGTTTAGGAAACATTCACTTTCTGTACCGCTTAATCCTATTAAGGGTCACGGGGAAGCTGGAGCCTATCCCAGTATTTAACAGGTGAGAGGCAGGTACACCCTGGACATGTTGCCAGCCCATTGCAGGGCCAACATAGAGAGAAACAAACAACCACACATGCTCACACTCAGGTAGGGTGCAATAAAACAAAACAGGACAAGTTATGTGTATTATGTGAATTTAGGGTTGTTGAGGATGAATGTTGTGGAGTTTTTCAATCTAATCTAATTGGATTTATTGGATATTATTCAGATCTCTCACTTATTTTGGATGCTTTGCAACCAATGTATTTGAGCAAAAAGAGCTGCAATGCAAAGGCTAACAGGTATACTTGATTAACAAATCTAAATGTTTGTGATAAAAAGCCTCATAACAAGGCATCCTCAGGATTTCAGACTGCTTTGCACATGTTTTGTGCAAAAATATCAAATCTGGTGCTATCTTTACAAGTGTGCTTGTGTCTGCATGCATTTTCTGGCACATCTGAGTAAAGTTACTCTCAGGACTTTGGGGATGAGGGCTGAAGGTTGCCGAATGTGATGGTAGCTGAGCAAGATGGAAATGCGACAGCAGGCAGGCAGGAGGGTGGTGATGAAAGAAAGTGAGAGGATAACACACACACACACTTTTCTCTGTCGTCCGTTACTGCCTGCCACCGTCACAGTGGGGGGGCCGTGGCCTCTGCATAGCCTGAGAATGCTAAAGGCTAATCCTACAGGAATGCTCCAGGAATGTCAAAGTTGAGTCAGGGATCGAACAAGAGAGGGGTGGAGAAGAAGTGGTTGAAGGGGAGTGGGGGGAGGGTACCAGAAAGAAAAAAGAGGGACTTATAGAAAAGGGTTGCATTCAGAAATAAATGAAATGAAAGAGTGAGAAAGAGAAAAGGGGGAGTTTTGGGGGGAGTTCAAAAAGAGAGGTGGACAGGGGGAGGAGAGGCTAAAAGAAAAGAAAAGCAGAAAAGGGAACAAAGGAAGGAAAAGAGGGCAAGGGAGAAACAGATTGGCTGGAGGGTTGATTGCAGACTGTCTTCTTGTAAGATAAACGGTGGGATGCTTTCTTTTCTTCAACCGGCATTTAAATAGTTTTTACAGAAACAAAGCCAAAACCTGGTGGATTGTTTTTAAAAGACATTTTCTGTCCTGCAGGTACACCAAGATCATCCAGATAGTTTCACTGGAAGAGTGTGTGAACTTGTCTTGTCATGAAACAAGAAACAAACTTTGTACAGACTTTCGTAATAATGGCAGTTAGGCGTCCACCATTGCAGCTTAGCTCTCAGGATGAGTTTGTACTTGCCCTTGCTTCCTTGTTCCTGTTACGAAGATGGTTGCTCCACCTTAAAAGTCTACTGTGACAACAAATGTTGGTGTGTTCTCACGTGGTGGTAGGTGCACTTTTGGATCTGAATCAAGTATTTATGAAAATATCAGGGAGGTTTTCCAATAAAATACTTGGCAGACATACCAAATGGGAGATGTTCGCTTTCTTTGTGCTAATAAAATGTAAACCTGGGGAAAAAATAAATAAAGATTCTGTTAAGTTTTTGCATATATGCAACAGCATGAGTGATGATTTCCTTTGATATCCTCAGTTGCCTCAGGGACAGGTGTGTCCTGTATGTACCTGTGCCCTGACATTGCACACATAAGAAGCTGTCTACACTGCTGTTATGTGTTTTCTTTAGTCACTGTTGAGCAACGGTAATTGCACTTACTGTTTCAGTAACAGTTAAATTTGCTGACAAAACACAGCAGGCAACAACTGGGAGATGCAGCTGCTCCATTATCTCTGTGTATGTGAGTGGGTTTGTGTATATGCATGCAAATGGGTGTGCTGAAAAGAAATGACAGCATTCTTAATTTTACATTTTAACTGTGAATGATTAATGAATTTAAGCAAATAGGCTTTAAAAAAGAAAAAAAAATGATGATTGCTGAATTTCATTTAGTTGCTTCACATGTCCTGTTATAATGATCCCTGACTCATTGTGAAACTTTCACTGCCTTCTGGGACACGAGGGTAGTAATCCCATCATTAATGTTATCTGTGACACTTGCTTTCTGTTACTGGTGCAAGCCTGTTACTTGCTGTTACTGTTAATTTAGCCATTATGATTAATGATCTTATTATACATACATCATACATAAAAAAAACACTTAAAAACTTTTTTAAAAATACATATTCAAATATATATGAAGCCCTTAAAAACAGAAGTATCCCTTAGAAATTGTTTGATTATTGTCTATTTTCATCTGGGAAAAATCAAGAAGTGTTCATACCTTACAGTATGGCTTTCTGTTTCTTGTTGTTGTGTGTATTTGCACCTGTGTCTTATCATATCCTTTCTTGCTTCCCTTTCCTGCCCATCAAACATCCTCTCTTTTTTAACATGCCATAAAGTCAAAATTGTCAACATTGTTTCTTACCAGAATGTGCAATATCTACAGTGGTACACAGCAAAAGAAATGGCTAATTATATATATTTATAGGTTAAAAAATGGTACGATTACTACAGTTTCTGAGCTCCAAATCATTACATGCTCATGTTTTACTTTGCATTTGAAACTTGAGTACATTTTGTATAGTGTGTAAGCGTCACTTCTCACTTTTCTCAGTTTGTTAGACATAAGAAAAAAGGTTATGATTAAGAATACAAAACAGGATTAATATTTTTTAGTGCTAATGATGTTTTTAAAAATACATGGAAGACTACTGCCTTGCTCTGAAACAACAGGCAGTTTTAAATGTGTACCACTGTATTTCACAATTTATGTTCCTTTGTGTTGGACATGTTGACAATGTACCTGTTACAGGTTTTCTCATGTGATTGGGCTGAAATTGCACCAACTCTTGGATTTACAGTACCAATTAAAACAAATCTACTCACTGAAAATAAATGGGTAGATGTGTCCAAACTTTAGACTAGTTCTATATATACGAAGTCTTGTTGCCTTGTTCTGTGATTGGATTGGATATGTGTTTGACTCTGTTTGCTGCCATTAAGTGTTCTTATAATCAGGCCTGATGGCTTGTTGAGTCTCTGCAGTCATCAGATTCCCCCAGAAACAAACTCCGTCAGTTATTCAAAGACATGCATCAGACATAAGACAATACCACAGAAAAATAAAGAAGCAAGCAGACATTAAGGATAAGTTTTGTGATAAATAGTAATGTTTGAAGATAGTGGTAAGTGGAAGAGGAAGACAACAGATGGAAACTGAGTGGTGGTGAGAGATTTTAAGAGCACGGGAAATGAGGAGAAACAATGGGACAGACAGGGACATGGAGAGTCATGCTGTCGGAAGAAGTACCCAAATAAAAGCTTTCCTGTCTAACTGAGCATCCTTAGTCTCTGATGGTTTTTCACCATGGCCTGCCTGACACCAATTAAACCCTTCTCTGGGGACTAAGTGAGTCTTCACCCGCAGGATGCACCAGACAGACAGCCATGTACATGATGGCTGTGGACTGCGTAGGAGGGCTTCCTATGCAGACATACAATATAAAGATGGACACATGCAGACAGACTTTGACAAACACACACATACTGCTAAGATATACAGCTAGGTACCTTGTCTGTCTTTATTTTTAGGTTATTTTAGTGAAGCTAAATATAAACTATGAGGCTTTGCAGCAGCTGAACTTTATATCATTGAGGATAAGAATATAACGATGTGGACGTGTAAGTTCCAAAAACCTAAGGCAGGAATTTCCCTTGTCTGTGATTTATTGACATTTAAGGATTTAGGTAGCAATCTTAATGTACCTTTAGCAATTTACAACATCTGTTTTTATTTGATTTGCCATTTGGGAGAACTCGCTGTGTTTTAAAATCTGTATTTCTCAAAGAAGAGTGAAATACTGCAACATTAGAGCTCAAATTAGAAATTGATGTACTGTAAGCAGCTGCTTGCTATGTGCAGCTGCTAGAAAGTGATAAAGTTGTATTGCAACCACATTTACACCACAGTTAAACAATTTGAACATGCATACTGATTAATAATTAATGGGATGATGTTTCCAAATTTTTGGCTGGAACTGTTTATTCCACTAATCCACAACTACATTTAAACAACCTGCCCAACAGCTCTGATGCTGTACTCTTTAAGACTTCTTGAAGTCTCCTACATGACATAAGTAGCAGGTCCTTCAGTTATATTGTTTGCGACATGAAGGCTCTGTAGGTTGAACATGAAATGCCAGCACATCCTACAGATACCTACAGTTTTCTCCCCCAAAATCACATTTAAACCCACTCTTTTTTCCCTTTTGTGGAAAATCTAAAGGCATACACTATATACTGACTTCTTAAAGTTCTCTATTTGTGTGGCCTCTAAGATCCAAGAGGATCCAGAATGATGCAGCTCAGGATAAAGGATTGGGACAGAGGATTAAAGAAAGGGTGTAGACTGGGTGGAGGCAGGGGTTAGACGAATTAAAAATTGGGCCCAAATCCCGGGCACAGCATGCCACGCTCCAGGCTTCTTCCCGCTCCTCTTCAAAGAGCCTTGAAATCTCTCCAGAGCCACTCAGACAAATTATAGTAATAAACAACAAGTCATCCCCCCTACACACACACACAAATAAAACACACACGCCTCCCAGGGGAAAACTAACAGGCCAGGATCCCATCGCCCTGGTGGCTGAACCCTAACAAGACCGCCCCACTGCTTACTGCTTGTTTCCAACTTTGTTTGTTTGTTTACTCAGAGACACCAGAGACAGCAGCAGCAGGGAAGGTTATCTTCACAAAGCTCAGGCTGAAAAGAGTTGGAAAAACTAAAGAACCTCCAATTACATGTGATTTTGTGGGACTGGTGTATTTGATTAAGAGAGATAAGATGCACTGTGAATGGGCTTTAATGACCGACTGACCTACGGGAAGGCTGGGTGTGTTTTGTCCAATTGTCCCTTTACTGTAAATCACAGTTGTCGGTAAACACATGACTGGATCTTGCACAGTGAGATAGAACATTTTGCTCTCTTTCATTTTTCTTTTTTCAAACAAATCCAAGGGAAAGTGGTGGTCCACCTTCTTTGCAGAGTGAGGTGTGGCACTCAGTGAAGACATGTTAGATACTCAAGATTTCACCCCAAGCTATTTGCAGGTATTTGCTAAGAACTCAGTTTTTTTAAATCAAAGATTCCAATGTGCATGTGCAATTTGTTATCATAATGTGTATTTAAAGGAAAGGAGGCATACAATTTGCGTGCAAACATCACTTCATGCACTTTTCATCTTGTCGTTTCTAATTTTATCCAAAGTCGCAATAAATCCCTAGAATATATAAAAAATTAAACATACTACTCATATAATGTGCAGGTAGGCTTTACCTGTCCTCCAAGGGCAACAGTACTTAGAAGGTGTGGAATTTGACAAGGCAATATTTCACAGCTCTCTACTGTAGTTCACATGGAACTGTTAACAGAAAACCTATGAAGGCTAAGGTGAAGAGTGGGCGATCACTCACAAATCTCTTCTTTTATCTGCTTTAGCCAAGAGGAAAGCCAGATAAACACTCTGGTGCCGTTTCTCCAAGGTCCATCCCAGTGTAACACTAAAGCCTCGTTGGACATCCAACAGATATATAGGTGACAGAGGGGAAAACAAGATGCACAGATAGAGAAGAACAGAAAAGGGTAGATAGTATGAAAGGCGTAAAACCAAACACAAATGTTTAAGCTCAGGGGCTGAGTGAGCGTACATTTCTCAGAGCCTCTCTCCGGCTGATCAATCTCACTGATATCAGACAGTCATGGGAGGAATGTCAACAGCACTCACCTCTAACCCCACGTGTGAAGGCATTACAGTGGAGCAGTAACCCCCTGATTCTCCTCCTGGTGACCTCCAGGCAGCCCTGCTCTAATGGAGATTTTATGGATGGTGTTTCACTTTATAGAGACTTCGGGCCTGACTGGGCAGCTCTGGGAGCCAGATGTGTTATATAGACAAAGTGGGTCAATTACTTAAGAATGGAGGAGAATTGATATGCTGTTCTCAGGTACAGACATGTCAATTAAATTTCACTCAAGACAATGGAGGATACTCATGTAAGACTGTCTTCCACAGTTTATATTTCCACTCACCAACCTCTTTTTTTTATTCAGTAAGGTATAAATAACATTGCTCAAAGATTGTGGCTTATCATCACACAGTTGCGGCTGATTTGTGGGGTAAAAAGTCCATGCTGGACACAGTGGGGGGTGTTCCTTCACCAAATTGAGCATTCCTTGACCATTAGACGTGGTTGGCTGGAATCACTTTCATTCAACTCTCTCCTTGACCCTCACAATGTGTAACCAGGTGGAGGAATGCGCATATTGTGTTCTGCAGGGACATCTGACTCTACAAATCTTGTTTGTGATCTTTATTATGCAAAAAATATATGCAAACTTTACTCAATACCTTTCAATGCAATTTTATGACTCATTGATTGATGCTGATTGTTATTTATTAATAATATGGTCTTTACTATGTGTAGACTAATTGCTTTTGAACTGACAAGATCTTCTTGTTTGATGAGAGTAAGGGAGTTCTGATAGTTGATTATTTGATTTGTAGCATATGACGGCAGTTATACAAGATGATGGAGAAACCAGCAGCATCCATCATTGCTTTTTCTTCACGCAGATATAGTCATGGTATTTATGTTCATATACATTTAGATTCAGTGATAAGATAAATATAGAAATACTTAAAGTATTATGTTTTTGTGTAGCTGTATTTGTATAAGGAAGTAATCATAGAAGTATGTCTGCAAAAGTGTGCAGCAGACTCAATTTAGGATCAGATTGAGATACATAATCTCTAACATCTTTACATTTAGTAACAGTCTTGTGTTTTTAGAATATTTAGAATATGTATATTTATTCCACTTCTCTAACCTGTTTTATTAAATGCACTCTCTCAAAATTGGTGTCCAGTTCTCTAAAAACACGTACAAAACCTCACCAACCTGGCTACAGGTTATCATTGAAGAGGAATGGCTAAATGTTTGACAGCACTTTGGATTTTACCAGAGAGATGGGAAATTTGTTATGTGATTAGTTATTAATGTGGTCCCGCTGTATGGTGCACAGGCAGAAGAACTATTTTAACTTCACCTGAAGAGGCAAAAAATATGACTGCAGATATGTCTGCCTCATCTACACCTTCAGATTCAGCTTTCTATAAATTACAACCTCTGGAAATAAAAAAAAATTAAACAAACCCATCACCATGTCAAATTGTCCATATTTTCACAAATTGAAAATTTAAAATGGTGGTTTAAAACTAAACAAGTGATATTAAGACATCAATTTACTGAATAAATGAGTCAAAAACCTGTGATCTGTGCTGATTTTTGTGAATATATATATATATATATATATATATACAGTATATACCAAGCCAGTTTGTATCTAGAACCAGTTTAAAGTTGGTTCCAGCACCAGCCCTGTATCAGCACTGGAACCATCTTGGTTAGAAAGTGGTAACAATTGTGTTTGGGCTTTAACTTATGTATGGTTACGGGTGTTGCCAATTGAGCGCTGTGGTCTATACCCAGAAGTGCATTTTTCATTCTGACTTCAAAACTGCAAGATGGCTGTGGTCAAATGGCTGAATGATAGCCCACAAACCAATCAATGATTTAACAGAGGTTACTTCCATCTTTTACTGTATACAGACTATAGCCCTGCTTAGCTCCAGTGAGCCCCCTTGCAAGAAGGCCAGTGAACAAAGTATTACTTTTTTTTTTTTTAATTCCCTTCATCATTGCTTATACAAAAACAGATCCAGCACTTTCTGCTCACTGATGTTAAAAGCTTTAAGCACATCTTCCTGCTGGTACTTGTTATGGTTTATTGCACTATGCTTCACTTTTAACTCTCAGCATCTATAAATTATTTAGCTGTCAAATGTTTGCAGTACTAATGTACTGAATTGTTGACTGTGCATCAAGATGTGCAACACATCAGTCTTATAACTGAGATTTACATTCCTAATATGCATAGCTTCTGTCATGATTCTAGATCATCTTCAACTCTGTGCCAGAGAAAAACAAAGGGCTCTTCATTGTCGTCTTCTTTCTGTTTGCAAACAACTAATTTGTGCAGCCAACATCTGGCAAAAATGGGACAAACACAACACTGTCTGTTCCTTAATATCAAGTGATACCTTGTTCTAGGCTTAAATACAGACAGACTCGTGATTTATTTATTCATGTTTACAATTTTGCCAAACCTCTTGCCAGACAGCAGAAAGAGCATTAATAAGTAATAGGATTGTATAGGGTGAAATGATAATACCTGTCGATGACGGGCTCAATTGCTGTTGTTGATGTGTGTGTGTTTTGTCTTGCTGACCTTTTAAAAAAAAACTGTGTTTTGGGACCAGAATAACAAAGGCTCAGTGAACCCAAAAGGCTAAAATGAAGAAAAATGGACAATTTTAAAGTCAGAAAATCCAATGTGGATATCCTCTTGAGAGACTGAGATAAAAAAAAGAAAAAGGCAGGCAGCATGTGTGAGACAGTGAAAGGACTGATGGAGCAAGACAGACCGAGTTGGCGCAGGGAGAGAGAGATAAAAGGACAAGAAAGCAGCAGAGAGAGAGAAAGAGAGAGAGAGAAAAGAGATCAAGTGTCAGGTCCACTGTGGTCCATTTTGCCCTGAGACAGCTGCAGCCACAACTGACAAATCCAGAGGGGCCCCTTCCTCTATAGGCACCGGGAAAGCACCGGGAATTATCCAGAGTCTCAGCTCTCTGCTCCTTTGGGAAGCGCTCTCTTTCTGTAGCTAGCAGGAAAGACAAGGAGACGAGGGTCATGTCCTGTCCCACTTCCAGTGCCTCCACTGATAGCACCGTTCCACTTTAGCCCACCCCATGCCCCTGATATACGGTAAATCCTGGAGACTTGGGCGGGGGGGACTTCTTCTACTTCCATATGTCCTCTCATAATGATTTGTATGTGTGTTAAAGGGATGTGGAAGGGAAGGTGGGGGGTGGGGAAGTGTGAACAGCTGTGATGAACTGTCGTCCGGGGCATGATAATATACCCATGCCATTAAGGCTCGCTAACATCTGTATGTGTATGTGTTAAGGTAGGTTTTTAAACAAGCTTGATGCAGTTCAAAGGAGGCCACATCTTGCCGGCAAATCCTGATACCTGCTGTGTCCGTAAAGTAAGGAGCATTAAGTGAAATGAAAGCAGCTTACTGCCACAGAGAAAGAAAAAACACAGGGCAGACTGCGGATATTAGTGTAAGAAAGGGGGCTAGAAAGTAAATGTGTGTGTTGGAAAGAAGAGGGGGGAGCAGTAGCTAGAAGGGTGAGAAAGGTAGAAGAAGGTTTTGATGTTTGGGAACGGAGTGCAGCAGGGGAGAGCATCGTAATGTATCTAGTGAAGTTCAGGCCTCTGTGTTTGATACAGTACATCTGCACCCCATTTCCCTCTTTTCCCCCAGCTGTGCACTCTCACGTGTACAGGAACAATAAGACTCAAGACCATAAATTCCCTCACTCCCTCTCTCCCTCTGCATCCATCTCCCTTAGCACCCATGTTTTCTCTTTTTATCTCTTCCACAATCCTTTTTCCGCCTGTCTTTCACAGCCAAACGACACCCCTCCTTTCACCCCTCACGTCTTTTTGATATAATGTAATGCTGCAGACATTGGCTCTGACGTCTGCCTCAGATTGCTGACTTAGCTGTAGCTCCTCATCTCAGACGCTGCATTGTAAAAAGCTTGAATTAATTGATTTCCTCTCAGTAAGAAGGGTCATGTCTTCTGCTCTGGTTTCTGAAATCTTTTCCTCCCAACCTCTTCCTTTGCCTCACACTCCTCCCTCACCCCCACCCAGTATCAGTGCACCTCTTACTCTAATCCCTCCGCCCCCACCACCACTCTGCAATGCAAGAGAATAGAAGTATCAGTTGGCCTCCATCGGGTCCGCTGGGGTCTGGGTGCGCGGTAAATGAAATATGGAAGCTGTCGCATTAGGAAATCCATTGAAGTTAATGAGGGCCGGTGTTCTCTGCGGAGCCACATCTGCTGCTGGTTAGGCGCCAACAGCCCCTGATCCAGACACTACTATGAGGACTGCAGTGGAGAACAAGAGGGTGGGTGATACCGATGGGGAAACTGGACCTGGGGTATTGAGTGGTACTGGCCAGCAGTTAGCTGGGGAGAGTTGCAAGGAAGCTGAATGCCTGGAGGTCTTGACCTCAAGGTAATTTGTGATGCTGGCTGGCTGGAGCATCGAGTAATTGATACTGCACTGTTATCAGAGCGATCAGCTGGCTAAGCTGTAGTAAAACCACGAAAACTAGTTATTCCACACCCACATGCTTTAACAACATATGATATTGACAAACTGACTGAAACTCTCTCAGGTTGTATATTTCAGTCCCTTGGATTATAGGCTGGGATTATTGATGTCACTGATACAACAATGAAAGTGTCTCATATTATTACCTGGTAATGAACTGTGAAGCAGATTTTTGTAATTTGGTTCGGTGGGTGATTACAGGGTAATTGTTCATCATGAGATAGCAGCACAGACAGAACAATCAGAAGGTACACAAGGCCTTACTGAACATTTTAGGATTTATTGCACACTTGGAACATATAACACCTTGCTTATCAGTTAGTGGTGTAGGCTGAAAAGCATATGAGAGCCAAATAATAAAGACAAGCGAAGGTAACATACTGTGACAAGGTCGATCATTACAAAGACAGTAGTCAGAGACCTCAAAGAGTTTTGTCAGAGAGTGCCGGAGAAGCCAGGGTCAAAAGTTTAATGATGCTGAGCATGTGAAACATGGTAAAGGAGCAGTGTATTGATACATAGACAAACCGTTCAGAGCTGCCCTGAATGGTCTGTCACAGCTTTTTAACACAAAGTTTGAGCACTTTGGACTGATGGCTTTGGGCAGTTTAGATGAGGTACTGAGCCCATGTGGCATATACTGGCTGCTGGAGGATTTGTTGTTGCATTAGTCCTGGGTCAAATATTTGCTAATCATTTTTAATTTCCTTTTTTTTCTGTTTTAAATTGCTTGAAAGTCCAGATGGTGAAGGGTTTACATCATTAGAAGAGTTCAAAGAGTGTTTGGTAGCTGTCAGTCTTTGAGAGAGAAGCAAGATGACATTATATTTCTCTGTATTTAACCACTCATCTGGTTCTCCAAATAGTTTGATTTAAAAGAAAATACTTGCAAAAACTAAACTGCAGTTCTGTGTTGATTTGAGCGGGAGAGGCAAAAAGCTGGAAAATCATTTTTTGCTGGATTTTTTTTCACTTGCCTATTTCTAATTTGACAGAAAACTTTATGATATACTAATTTTATCAAGGATAGATTACCCATCCATCCATTTTCTATACCCATTTATTCCACTGCAGGGTCATGGGGGCCTAGAGTCTATCCTAGCAGCTCCGAGGTGAGAGGCAGGGCACACCCCGAAAACAGACTTGACATACAATTGATTCCTCCTTTCTAAAGAAATAAAATAAAATAAAATAAAATAAAATAAAATAAAATAAAATGAGCCCATAGTTTATCGCTGGCTCTAACTGTCAGCTAATAAAAGAAGGTGAAATAATGGTCTCTTAACCTCTTGTCAGATCACAAAATAACCCACCCATGGTCCGCCATAGCAGGGGTTTGGTACATGCTCCGAGGTGTCTGATCATTTATCAGCTACAGTTCAGTTCAGGGAGCATCTCCACTGTGTCATCCATCTTCACTGTGCATTCTAAGTATGTGTCCATTGAGTGTGTGTGCTTCACACCATTTGTCAGAAGTTCAGAGTGCATTTTCACTCATTTGTCTTCGGCAAGCACCCTGACTGTGCATTCTTTTTGTCCATCTCAGCTCGTTAGTGGTCAGCATATATAATAGATCAGTAAGATGGGTCACTATCAGGATAAATTGAATGCTTCTCTTATTGTCTAAAACTGATAGTACAACTTACTACACTTGTGTGAAAACTACTTTTTCATCAGTAAACTGCTGGAAATAATCAGCACAACAACAACTCAGAATGGGAACAAGCAATAATAGGTTTAGTTTACTTACTGATGTATCAGCATGAGAATGTCTCTGCAGCTCTATATATATATTTTATTACTCTATTTAGATGTTTGGGCTTCACCCTGGTGACTGATTTCTGAGCAGAATTTGACACCAGATGGCTGTTTTCAACATTAATCTGCTGAGGAAGGAAAGTTTATTTGTCTTTACAAGAAGTGCTGCAATATTCAAGTATTAAAAATGATCTTATATGTATAAATGACACACATGATAACATCATGAAAGAATTCTATCTTAATAAACGTTGTATTGAAAACAGATGTTAGGCCTTGTAGGGAACAAAAGACAAAACAATAAAGTTGTTGATTAATTTCATGAAGTTTGCACAGTATGAATAAGCCTTTGAATGAATCATGTATGATTATGAATAATGTATCAAGAATTGTTAATTACTTAACTGAATTATTGTCCAAGAGCCTTTACCTTTGTGCATTCAGAATTCATTGGAAAGGATCTTTATCTTGAGGGAGATAACCAGCAAACAGAGCTATCCGTGTTACCTCACAGGACCTTACATGAATCACTTAGTTGTTTGCTAACCTTCTTGGCCCCAGACGTTGCAGTCTAGAGTTTACCCAGGTTTCTTCTAAGTCCTCAGGTTGCCTCCCACAGTTACATGACCATCATTTAGGTGGAGTGCTAACTGAAAGAGGAAGAGTCTGAACTTTTTGTAGAATCATTATGTCTTTGTTGAATGTAATCTAATTTGGCAGTACATACAAAATCAGATGTTGCAGATGATAAGACAAAGCAGCGTGTCTTGGCTGGGAATTAAATGAGCGTGTGCCTCTGCTCCCTCTACAAATATCAACAGTAATTTGGGTAAACTGCCTTTTTCAGCTGCTGCTTGATACAGGTGAGAAAATGAACAGAGGCAGTTAGATGACGCTAGCGATAACCAGTCCCACGAATGTCTGCTCTGCCTGCATAGTTGGCATAAGATCAAGGTGGAACTGGTATGAACAAAGAGAATTAGTGAGGGAAAGTGTGAGTGTGTGTGTTTGCAGCCCTCATTAGTAAACTCCAGTCCTACAGTCACAGTATGAACACTCCGCTCCTCCTCTTCCCTTTACTCTCTGCCTCTCATCTAAATGAGGTTAATAAACTCAAGAGTTTACCACCATCACTAACACCATCCCACCTCCCCTCCTTTCTCCTTCATCTCCTCTTCCCTTCCTCCGCTTCTCTCTGCACTCCTGAGCCGACACTCCTCCACCTCCCTTCCACTCCTAAGCCTCCCTCCTTCTTTCATCTCAGCTGAAATGCTTTCTTCATCTTTTCCTCACCTCTTTTTTATTGTCATTGTTGCAAGGCGAAAGCTCTGGGATTTCCTCCCTCTTTTTCCCAAGACAGAGCTGCAATTACAGCTCAGGAGAGAAGAAGACCAGCTGTGCAGAGGACCCGCAAACTGCTGACAGGAGCTGCAGGAAGACAAAGATGAGGGCGCCGCTCAGAGGCAAGGAAGAAAAACTGCTAAGACTGCCAAGACAAAAAGCTCTTCCTCACATCAAAGCCAAGGCATATTTTCTGATCAGATCACATGGTTGTTTTTAAAATAGCCTGGCAGGGTCATCATGACCAAACAGGAATACAACCCGTCATAACGAATAATGTGCTGTGTTACAACCTGGTGAGCATGTCCTGAGCATCAAACCAAAACTGAACGCAGACTAGCTTTAACAGGAACACACAGCGATACCAAAAAATGTGAAGAATGTATCAAACAGCCATGGGTGCTGTTACCTTGGACAGCATATGGACAGGGACATCCTATAAGTAGACAATAGTTACTGAAGAGGACATAAAAACATCAAGGAGAAATTCAGACAGCTGTGACCTGCAGTTTATGTGCAGGAATGCTGCTCTGGCAGAAATATGAGTTAATGCATAATAGGTTTGCAACTAAATGCCTCTGAAACACACACTGTTGCTACTAGTATTATAAATGGATTTCCTTTCATCTTAATGCTCATATCCTCAAGACATAGGATCAATGCAGAAAATCTTTCTCTGGATGCATTAATTAGCTTACTCATTATACTATATGATTATCTGAAATCTGACAGGATTATCGTCAAACACGAGGTTTAAGTATTGTTTTGTGCTGTGGTCCGGTCACAGTGTTCCACTGATCATATGACCGAGGGCGACTTTAGTCTGCAGTGTATCAAGGCAAAACTGTGACTGTCTTCGATTTTCACTGTTCTGGCCCAGAATAAAAGTAACAGCACAGGCATAATGTTTCAGTGCTGCCATAAACGAAACTGTCACTAATTTTCCTGTTTGAATCCTGAAGGCTAGTTGTTTGTCTTATTTTACTGACCACCAACAAATCTAGTCAAAAGACCAAAATCAGCAATGGATTGTGCCTCTCAGTATTTGTGACCTCAACTCCAGGCCCATATGCTCCAGGGGCCGCATTTAACATACTTAAAACTGATTTAAATAACAAGCAAAGCTGAAGTAGTTCTACATATTAACTTTTCTTTTCTTATCTCCAAATAATGTTTACACTAAGTGATTTTCCTGATGGCTGTGTAGAAGAACTGCAGTTTGGGATGTATATGCTAAATGTTGTGGAGGATTTTGAGGGAAATAATAAGCTTAAGATAATAGGACTTTATTAACAAACACAAAAATATAGCATATGGATGTTTTTTGTTCCTCCCACCAAATTTGTTCATGTCAGAAGTGATCATCCTTCCCAAACTGTTGTTAGACCTTATCAATCCACAGCTGGCTTCATACTCTTCTATCACTACCATGAAAAAAACGTTTTCTTCTCCTCAGGAGTAGAAAGAGCACATGAGACAGAGCGGGACAATATGGGTTAAATTAATTTACAAAATAAGAAATAAATTAAGCAAACAAAATAAAGTATAACTGGCTAGTAGTAAGAGTTATGAAGGAACATGATTTAGATCAGGGGTTTCACATTATAGTTAAGGGACCACATAACAGCACAATTTGATCTCAAGTGGGCTGGACCAATAAAATTACAGCATAATAACCTATAAATAATAAAAACTCAAAATTTTGCCCTTTATTTTATCACAAGATATTTATATTTAATGAATATTCCTTTTACAAAACATAAACCTGAAATTTCTTAAGATTTCTTAAGTTTCAACAATATTTTTCCTCAGTTTATCATTTATATGTGCATTAAAAACTTACAAATCACAATGGATCTTCAAAATCACAAAGCATTTATTCATTCATTCATTTTCTATACCGCGTGTTCTAATTTAGGGTTGCGGAGAAGCTGGAGCCCATCCCAGCAACTAGCAGGCAAGAAGCAGGGTATAACCTGGACAGGGTACCAGTCCATCGCAGGACCAACACAGACAGACAACAGTTCAAGCTCACACTCATTCCTATAGGGTAAATTTAGAGCAGCTAATTAACCAACATTCATGC